>NC_138787.1:36796171-36878671 GCF_965178545.1 Coloeus monedula
TTGTATTAGTTTGCAATTTTTCAGTTGCTGAATGTTGTTCCAGCCTTGGCCCATCCCAGTCTATGGCAGTACTGAAGTTCAAAGGAATTTGGAGCAGTTGCTTGCAAAATGAAACAACAGGCATCTGAAAAAGGGTCAAATAACCCAAACCTGCAGCCTGAGCCTCCCCTTTTCAAACAGGGAACCATGCAGGCTGGAAAGGCCTCCCCAAAACTGGAAAGCATGTTTGCCAGTACAGGATTACACACTGATTTTTGGGATCATGTTGTGCAGCAGATAACTTTCCATTATTCAGCTGTGTCCTGATCCATGCAGGCCAAAACTGCTGGAATTATATTCTTATACACATACACTGCACCTCAATATGAAAACAAAATTGCTTACTGAGTGCAATCACAGTATTAAATTAGTCCACTACCAAATGTACTAGGAGAGGATAAGGAGATGCCCTTTATTATTTAAACTAAAAGCAACATGATTAATTTACCCTGATGAGATCCTATGGCAGGGATAAAACAGGGAGTGAAACACAGAGAAGGAGCAAAAGGGAAAGAGAAGGAGAAAAGCAAGTTTAGCCTGTAAGGATTCACTTACATGTCCTTATAGCCATAATAATGCTAATAATACCCAAAAACCTAGTTTTTTCTAGCCTGTGAAGTGGGAGTTGAAGGTTACACAGTGCCTGAAATTCAGGTATCAATGAGAGCTCTGAAGTACTAGGGAAATAATTTTGTTTTCCTATTGGGGTATGAGTCATACAGAAAATATCAGAACTCTTTATTGGCAAAGAAAAGTGCTAAAAAAGGCTGAATTAAAGGTTACGTACAACCTAGCTGCAAGATTTTGACAAATTACCACCAGAAAAGACAACAAGTAGAATATAGAACTTGAATAAAAGGATAAATTGTACACCCCGCTGCTGGATTAGCAGTTGCCATAAAGCCTATGGACATAACTAAGGCCATGGAAGAGGGAAAACTCAGGCTCCTTCCAGCAATCCAGGTAAGCTCCAGAAATCAAATCAATACATTGCAATAATAACAAGGGTGAATGTATTGTTAGTGCAAATAAAATTTACACATTCCTATTCTGATGTTAACAGCTAGAGCAAACGTTCGACAAATCCTAAATAAATTATATTGACAATGTTAATGCAATCCACCACCAGTGCCAATGCATTAAAAAATAGTAAAGGCATTGTAATTTGGGAGTCTCAAATCTCTGTTAATATTGGTGTAATCCAATAAAACACATCCACTGACCATAGTATCTATTTTAAAAATGACTTCCTGCTTTCCTAAGAAATTAAACCAAAAAGCAATAAACATGGTTTATGCAAGCCTTGGCAGTTCTCTAGTTCTGCTTGTCACACATGAGGCAGCTACAGAGAGGACAAGGTAAAAAGGAAGGGGGAGAAAAAGGGAACTATTTGCCAGCATATTATTTTCAAAGCATTCACTTAAGGGAAGGGTAAGAGTAATACAAGCTATGTTATTCAAGCATCGGATATAAATACATGGATTGTAAAATACCCACTTTCAGATCTGAAATATAAGTAAAACAATTTATTCTGCTACAACCCTCTTATTACCCTTTAAATTTAGCCAAAGTATTCCCTGCCAAAGATAGATGGAAACATGATGAACAAATCCATCCTTCATGTACTCCAGCAAGAAATTCAGGCCATATCTTCCAGTCACTCATTTACATATAAAGAGATTTACTAAAAATTAATAGTATTTTCTATTTTTATCTGTGTAAAAATTAAATAAATCAACTGGAGTGGATTAGATTTAACTCAGAAATGATGCAGAAGTGCACTCTGACATTGTCCTGTGTGCAGAGAGAATTTGGTACTTCTCCCTTCTGGACCCACTTTCTTCAGGAAAACCAAAGCAACTGAGAAGGGTTTGGGCATTTGGAGTCTTCCAAAAAGGAATATCTTTGTCATAGGTATTTTTAAAATTTATCCAAAGTGTTTTCCCAAGGACATTCACAGCAGAAAAGTGACTGTCTTTAGTCCTAGAGTCCATCACAGGTATCCTGCACATTTCAAGCTGAAGACATGGATTGATAAAATTTCATACTAAGATCTATGCAAGGAAAAACAATTGCAAAATACATATTAATATTTTTGGTGCTTTCATATCCCTAAATCCAAAGGAAAACATAAGGACACAAACTACTTTTACACTGATGTGCCATAGATGAACTGAGCAGAGGCTGTAATATTTGAATCAAGAAAGGTCTCTTAATTTGCAATGTATTGGTAGTACTGAACTAGTGACAGTTCATGAAAAATCATGATCCCACGGTTTTGAATCAGTTCAATTCCCAAAAAAAAGTACCTGTAACATCTGGAGTGAAACTGGAACCACTCGGCATTTTCTCATGAAAACTTCCAGCAAAGAATTTACTGTAAGTTTTGACTTTAAATGGTTTCATTTACTCCCTGAAAATAGTTCAGACTTAGAAAAAACACCCAATATCTGATTTCATATGCTTTGGAGGTGGGACTGGCAATTTCACCGAAGCTGCAAATGAAGCTGAAATCTCAGAGTTATAAAGCTAAACAAAACAAAAAGAAAAATGTGTAAAATTCTGTGAAACAAATTATGTGAATTTTGCACAGCTGTACTCAGGGCATAACTGTAAATGAAAAGACCAAACTAATTAGATTATAAGCAGTTGATCTGCCTTATATTGTTTTATCATATGTGGTAGGTATAATATCTCCACATGAATGACTTGAAGCAAGTCATCAACATACTGTGTTCAAGAAAGCTGATCAGATTAGAAAGACCTTGTAAGTTATGCTCGGAGAAGATGAGATTGATGATAACTTCCTACTCACAATTACACCAATGAAATTGCTTCATGTCTATTAAACTTCAAGTTTCTGGAGACACTGTGTCCTGACAAGACCGAATTAAACATAGGAGTTCATTAGTGCAAAGCTGACACCAACGTGTCAAATGACTAAATGTTATTTTGAATGGGTTTCCCAGTGTCTTTTTAGGAAATCCATTTAAAAAAAAAGGATAATTTTTGTGGCTGGTTTCCAGCAATAGGATCAATGAGCAATATTCAGGATGCTGGCTGAAAGCCAGATGTAAGGCATCACTGTAGCCCTTAAGTATAGCAAGCTTAATTTTAAGCCTAGGAATAGTCCCACTGAATTTCCCAATCCTCACATGCTTAAAGAGGAGTTTGTGCACATGCGCTTCTGCGGAGCAGGGCCAAGGCAGATAAAGTTTCTGGCATATTTCTCACTCTCTCTGCAGAACATTTACACCACATGGAAAGGCTGCAAAATAGGAAAGCTAAAAAACCCTTGGCCTTAAGTGGGAGGTAGAGTCCATCAGTAAGGCTGCTTCCTGGAAATCCTCTAAGAAGGACCTCTTGGATTTTCACTCAAAATATGTGACAAAGCAGCACCAGTCCAGGGAACAAACATCTTCCATCCCAGTGCAAAGTGTAGCCAACACAGAGGCTGCACAAGATTTGTGCAATTTGGGCAAGAGAAATTAGAATTCAACATGCAAGCAGAGAATTCCTCTCCTTCTTTTAGGTGGCATAGGAGGCCACTCTGTTTTTAATTTTTCATTTTTACCATAGGCAGATGAAAATGTCAGCAACCTGAGCATATCTTTATCAAATTAGCAAAACACGTGAGGTTTCATTGCACAGAAAAATAACATGAGATGCTCTGGGAACATGCAGCAACGTGGGTGGCCACGATGAAGAATAAGCTTTGGAGTATTTATACAGCAAATAAATATTCACAGACACTGCTATTCCCACTCACCAAAGTTTTGAAAGACATTATTCTCCTACAAGACAGATAAGAGAGAAGAGGTGGGGGGTGAAGGGAAACTATTACAGAATGAGGAATAAGGGCCAGAGCCACGAGCATAAGATTGATGGGAATACTACAGTAAGTAAAGACCAATTCACTGCTTAAGGGTGTCAAAATGCAGTCCTGGGAGAGAAGAGGAGGCTGAGAAATGAGAAAAGAAAAGGCAAGAGGAGGAATGTTTAAAGAACAGCAAATATTAGGGAAATGAGGAAAAATAGAAGGAACCAAATGTCACTCGAAGGGGGGACAAGTGCAATTGCTTCTCCTCCTCAGTTAATCCACAAATTAATGAAACCGGAGCAAGCATAAAAATAAACCATTATTCTACATGTTCAGAGGTCAATCTTATGGGTCTCCCAGAATAAAGTCAGATAAGAGTGAGAGAAACAGCAGCACCAGAGAATGCAGCACAAGGACATTACAGCAATTCTACTTTTTCATTCACTGCTTTTACTGGAAAATCTTACAGGTTACAGGATTCAAGGCAAGGCACTGATAAACTGCACTTTCACATTATTTCACTAAGGCAACACAGGTATGTAGAGCTTCTCAAGTGATGAAGATTCTGAATGGTTCTGCAAAAACCACTCAAATATTCATGTGTGTAAAAAAAAAAATTTATAAGCTTTGATATTGAATATCAAATATTTAAATAAACTTTCTTGTCCTAATTTTTATTCACTGACATGGTATGCATATTTTATTGTTTATTTTTTCTAAACTCCCATAAAAAAATCTGTTAAATTAAACTCAGTTAACTTTTACGCTGTGAGATCCCTGTGTACTTTTAGAGCAACAGAACCTCATTAATATCAACACAATCCTATAGGTTTCATTCTGCTAAATTTGACAGGGCTTCTTCAGAGGCAACTTTCCCTTTATTGACTTAAAAACACAGTTGGGGAACCTTTTGTGGGGCTGTGAACCAGTATGAGACTTAAGAGTTTGGGGTGTTTTTACCTCCTCAAACTTCAGCTGTTATAAGACCATAAAGTGTTTTATCATGGCTTGAGGGGGACTGAGTTTCTCTTTGTTATTTGCTTCCAATCAGAAAAGCTTGAGCCGGACAGTTCATTCCAAGTTTGTCATATAAAAGAGAGAAATGGGCAAATATTGAGCCTGTCCCTAATTACCCTCTATATTTCTGAATACGCAAATTTGAATGTACTTGGAATTTTCTCGAAGTGATTTGGCATGTATAAATTACCCTTGCCCCTAAGACTCTGAGCTTCCACAGACAATGCATCCACAGTTGGTGTTAAAAGGCTGCAGCTTCGCTTTTAACAATCAATACAAGTTTTCAACAGGAATACACTTAGACAGCATTAACACAATTACATTATGTTAAGTAATATTAATACCAAAGGCACATCCATTGCTGGCCCACACCAAAGTCATAACATTCCTCAACAACTGTCTCTACTGTTTAAACATTCACCTGAAACAGAAAACTCAAACATTTAAGTATGTAAAAAAAAAAAATTGTAATGTTGGACGTTAGTCCTTAGATTAACTTTCTTGTCCCAATTTTTTCTTATTCTGTGGAATTGCTGTTTCGTCATTTTTGTAATTTTAAATCAGTTATGTATTTTCTAGACTGTGCTCCAGAAAGACAAATCTGATTTTTACATCTGCAGATGAAAGAAAGGAGTCACTCACTCTCTGTATAGAGAATCTCTGTGGTGACACAGGGATAAAAACCTGTCACCTCCAACCTATATCTGGACATGGGAGATTTATCCATCTTTGAAGCCCACCTGCCAATTCAGGGATATTTTATCATAATTCATGCTGAGAATATCTTGGTCTTTGTTGCCCACTGACCCCATTTCATGGAATGGGCTGGTGAATTTTGCTCCTTCCCAAGTCCCAGCCAGTCAGGTGCAAGTCAGGGTCAGAGGTGTGTTTACACAAAGTCGAAGTTATCTTTCATAAAAGTGACTTGGTGACAATTCACAAATTAAATTTTAAGAAACTGGGGCCATGTTTTCCAATGCAATTATGTGCCAGTATGGCACCAACTGTGGTTTTCAAATCACTCACTGCCAGGAAGCAAATAATATAAATCCAAACAGGATGTTCTGGGCAGGGACTAACAAGCTTTGCCTGGTATTGTGAACTATCCAAAAACCCCATAAACTACATTAAAACACTCCTAAGGTGAGAACCACACCAGTACAGAATATTACACCTGCATTAATGCTTTTGAAAATCCCATTAATTGTCTATGTACAATATTAAGTATTCTAAATACAGACTTTCATATTTGGCCCTTAATGCTTCCAGACCTTGAGGACATAACCTAGTAGCCAAAAGGATGGAGTAAATGCAGAGCTTTACAGATATACGGCCTTTAATTTCCAAATGCATTTTTAACTGCAATGAATTAATTCCTGGTGACATGAATAATGACATTTATCTTTTAAAAGAAAATTTCACTGATCAGGAAGGCATGCAGAATGACAGCCCATGCTGAAAAAGCATCTCATTCCCACCAGTCTCTCCAGTTATTTTGCAATTCCATGGTCCATAGCCTTTCTCTGTATTAGAGAAATGCTTTCCTGTTGAAGGGAAATAAAACGAACACCTCATAGAGGAGTTCCTAAAATTTGAACAGGCATTTGAATGTGCCAAGAGTAGCAGCTGTTTTTGCCAGAAAGCAGATCTGGCAGGCATTTAGTCACAAGGTCACTGCTTATGGGGCTTTCCCAAGAGATGTGATGGAAAGCAAGAAATGTTGGCATGGCACTAGGACAGGTTGTCCTTGATGAACTGGAAGGAGAAGGCTGTTTTGGCCACAGGCACTCAGCAGCAGTTTCACTTTAGGGAGGATTGCACAATTTCTTCATCTTTTTTGTTCACTTTCCCTGAGTTTCAGGTTTGAATAGGCCCAAAAAAGTCATATTCACCCGTGCAGGAAGAACTCATGTAACCAAAAATCAGACACAGAGGCATCATGAAATGTAACTGGATATGGCTCTTTGGCTATCCACACTCTGTGGAGATTTAAATGCTTCCTGAACTAAGTGACCTAAAACTGTGTGGGCCCCTGTGAATTCTGCAGTTCTGTAACCCTGGAATTTGTTGCGGAAGCTTGCAGGAGGATTATAAATTAGGAACTTCACTTCTCCTAAAAGCATTGAACTGCAGACCCTGCTAGTGGTCTAGATAGGAAAAAGGGCTGTCCTCATTGTCTTGCAAAAAAGGGATGGCCTGGCAGATATGAGAGTGAAATGGCACATTTATCTTTCTTGATGTTAACTCGGAAACCTAGAAACAATAAAGTGGATATCAACATTCCCAGCTATTTGCTTCCTATTTGAAATACTTGGCTGAATGCTGACTTTTTCAACGACACATTGCTAAACCCTCAGCCAAGGCAGTGATACATCCCAGTTGCATCTCCAAATCCCAGTGGACTTAGGACTGAGCAGAGAGCCATCCTGCTCTTCCAGCATGCTTGTGGAGCTGCTCCTGATCGCATCCAGCTATCAGCTCTTGACTTGTGATTTGACTGGTTCCCCACGAGCCCTCTCGGCTCCACTTCTGGATATGGCAAAGCCATGCAAGACCCTGCAGGTGACATTAGGGAAGGAAGTCCAAGCCAAGGTCAGACACACCCTCCATTCCTCATGCAAAACACCTGACCATCAACACTATCACCTTCCCCCAGCCACAGCTACTGTGCAGGAAACACATTTCCAGCGCAAGAACACGTGATAAACTGGAAACTGAAAATAAGAGGATGTATGTTATATTTAACTGCATTGGATATGAAAGGTAACAAGACATGGGTAATGGTTGTATTACTCACTTCTGCAGTTGCATCAATTAAACAAAATTCCAGTTCTGAAATTACCTGAGTCACCTCTACTGCCCATTTTTCAGTTTCCTGGGTGACAAAGGAGCTTAGAAAGGTTTATTGATGAATTTAGCTATCACTTAGTGTTATTCACTGTCTTTGCTATCTATGATGTCATTTGTTCTGACTGGTTTAAGGGTGGACAAAGCATCTGAAGACAAGGGCAGAGGAATAAAGGAGATTTGTGAAAAGGAGTGATAGGAAACTCAAAGCCCTTGGAAGTCAGTGGAGAGTACTGTCATATTCACCCACCTCTTATTTATTGTGAGATTAAAAGCAAAAAAGCATTATGTAACTGTGAAACATTACTGGTATTCTGATACTTGGACAAATGCAGACAATAAAACACTATTATATGAAGTAGCTATCACGGGAGGATTGCTTAATGATCTGGTTATAAAATGTTTCCAGAAGTAGGTGTTTCTTATCTGAAAACTTACCAAAAGTAATTTAATCTTGTCCTTTTTGTCAAAATTCCTATCCCATCTTTTTCTGTTCTGCTTCTTGTTCTACTTAGTGAGTGATGTATTTCTTCCTTCCTATCTCTCCAAACGTATTGCATGTAAAGGTCAATTCTCTTAACACAGCTTCTGCCCACTCTTCAGCTAATGCATTATAGCACATTATCAAGTTTCCAAACAATTGTTCACTTTTCATTAGAATGTGCTAGGTTTCTCTCCTTCTGCAGTGTTAGTGAAAATGGTGTTGAGTTGTTGACTAGTAATAGGAACAAGCAACTTCTGCCCTTAGAAGTGGGATGGAATTGATTCATCTTATTAAAAGCAGACGTTGTGGAAGCTGGAATTTGTGCTACAAAGGTTGATGTTATGAATGTGCAGATAGCTAGTTTTCCAGGATATCCTAACATTTCTATTTTCATGAGTCATTTTCAGCTTCTGATACATCATCTTACATCACATTACTTCATGTTGATGTGATAGAAACGTAACATGCTTGTCAGGAAAACTAACTCATACCTGTCAAAGATCCGTTTTTTCCCCCACCATCGTTCTTCTACTATCTGCATTTTACCATTTTTCTTTCTCCAAGAAAAAAAAATAATACTGAAACGTTACTTCCATTTCAGTACAATGAATGGAGGCCACAAACGTGAAAGAAAACAAAGCTACAGGTTGGCAAAGAAAGCAATGATCAGGAACTGAGATAAAGAAAGCTCAAGAAAATGAACTCCAGACACAACAGTTGAAAAAACTTAGATATACTGATGAGTACAAAACTAGTTTATGTAATACATATTTTATATCCAAACCAAACAGCTCTTAGAACATTATTGAGGCTATTATTACTTTGAAATAAACATTAGAGAGCTTCAAAGCCAGAGCTACATAATATCCAGTACACATTTACATCAGAATTAGGATGCAGGTTTTCACAAGCTAATCCACTCCATTGAACACGAGCACACGAAACACTGTACAACAGACACTGCATTTTTACATGGGTGAAAGTACCAGTGTGTTGTACAGTTGACAAAACAGAGATGGTCATAAAACCTCTCTCCAGAGGGGCTGGACCCTGCAGTGGTGAGAGAGCCCAGGGCATGAGTGCTACTCTGCTATGGTTGATTCTGAATGAGGAACTATTCTCAGTGGTGTTTTCTCTCTCCTGCCCACTTTTCTCCACATTCTCAAAAACACACACGCCCTTGAAATACGCCAAAACAGGACCTGTTGGTTTCCTGAACCCAACTTCCTGCCATCCGCAGCAATTCTCTAATCCAAATCAGAACTTTATCAAGCTTCACCTTGATAAATACCCTTTATTACTCAAATTTGAATGAAATTCCTGCTTTATCTTGGGCAGATCCCATCCTCTCTTTAATGCGAGGACCATCCTCCTTCAAGCAGCTGCAAAACCACTTCTCTGCTCAGCTCAGCTCCAAAACCCCTCCTGTGATGCCTGAAAAGAACCTTGACAATGTCTTGGCTACTCATGTACTGAGACTGCTGTCTATCATGTTTATAAATATTGTCTCATCTCTTCTCATACCATCCCGTCAGCCTGTGCCATCTGTTGCCTCCTGTGACATGTGCAGACTCTTCACAGCAGCAACTGCCTTCTTCTGTGCTTGCACTCAGCACCACCAGCACTCACCCACTGCCTGGTGCTCCAAGGCCACAATGATGCAGAAAATTAATGAAGTTAATGAGGAAATCCCACCCTACCTTCTCCCCCTTCCTCTCCCCTTTGTAGGAGGAGTGCCTGGACAAACCACACAGTGATCCACATGGGGAGGAGCATGGCAAGAGGTGGAGAGAGGTTGTCTCCCCTGTCTGCTCAGGATGTGCTGCATACATAGAGAAATAAGAGAAGGTCCAGAAGAGGTGACAAAGGCCATCAGATGGCTAGAGAACAGGATCAAAAAGGAGATCTTGGGGATCATGGGCCTGTTTCACGTATGGAAGAGGACACTAGAGGAAAATCCAACCATAGCTCAAACCACTGCTCCCAAAGGATGGATCAAACTCTTCTCTGAGGAGGCAGCAAACAGGACAAGGGGTGCAGGCCACAAAGTGCAGCTTGGGAGGTTCTGATCAGACATTAGGAAATGCTTGCTCATGAGGAGGGTGATGCAGTGCTGGAACAGCAGCCCAGAGAGGCTGTGAAGTCTCCTTCCCAGAGCATTTCAAAAGCTCTGGTAAACACTGCTAACCCCCATTTCCCTTTCTGCCACTTCCCAAGCAATAAAAGTTAAATGCATATTTCATCCTGATAAAATATTAAATGCTTTAAATGCAACAAGACTCTTCAAACACGTGCGACTTTCCATGAGAAATGCCAGATATCCTTTACAATCTGGGAAATAAACTATTCTCCTAATTGCTCTCAGAATATATTTGCAACTTCTTTCCAAATTCTAGATGTCTAGATATTTGCATTAAAATACAAAGGCTCATATCTATTTTCTTGATTTGCTATAAGTTTTGAAACGGCCAATAGTAGGTGGAAAAATTCTCCCTCCATCTGCACCACAGAAATTATTCACAAGACTTTTCCCTCTCTGAAGTTGTCCGCATCACCATGCAGTTGTTGATGTAAATAAACACTTATAAACAGTTTATTATGTGGCTTACACAAATAACAGCAACTTGGTGGAACCATGGTGCACGGGTACCTGCATGCAGATGTATGGAAATAAGCAGCAAAAAGAAATTCTGGACATTCAAAACCACTACTCAGGCTGGAGATACAAAAGAGGATTTTTACTCTCATTGCTGTAATGCATTTTATATGCTGCTGATAGGTCTGACTTGGAAATGGCAGCAGGAAAAGGAGTATTACAGCTGTTCTCTGGTGGGGTGAAACTCTGGTCCCACTGAATCTCTGAAAGCCCCTCAAGGCCCATATTTTAGATGAGGCCTTTAGAAGTAGATGGCCTCAGGTGCTGAAGTTAATTCTTCCTCTAGTCCTTCACAGTATTTACTTCCTGAGTACATTTTAAGACTTCACCTGTTTCTCTCATTTTTTAAAGAGATCTGCCTTATTTATTGTTTGCTTGACAAGTTGCAGTTCCCTCAGTTTTACTTGATAAATAGTCAGACTGCCACTCATTATTGCTGGTGTGTTCAATTTCATTCAGTGTGAACTTGTTGGGCAAGGATAGGAATATACAGAAACAAATACACAGAACACATGTATCATTGGAATGAAAGGAAAATATTAGTTACATGAACACTACTGATATGGCTAAAGGCACACAGTTCTCTAAGTCTTAAAAAGAGTGAGTTTTAACTCATAGTAGGTCAAGTATATCCATTAGCAGCATCTCCCCTCTGCCCCTGCATGCTGCACTGGAGCAAAATCAGACCACCAAACTACATAAGGTCTTTTTCTCACATGGTTGAACAACTTCCGATGCTAAATGAAAACCAGGATGTCTTGAACACAGCTATGTCACTCCAGACCTGGAGCAGACCTTACTGGCATAGCAATTCTGAGTTACGTGGTAAAGTTCTGAAAATCCTTTTTTTTCTCCTCTCTCTTTTTTTTTTTTTTTTTTTTTTTTTGTATAATGAGTGTTTAAAAGCTCAGCAAATAGAGTCCTAAAAATGTAATTGTAGCTTGGTAGCACTATTAAATATGTATACTGTGGTCTTTTTGACAATTGGTTTAATCCCTTTATAAAGTCTTCAGAAGTTCCATCACAGAAGCATGGATGCTGTTTTGATCTATTTATTACTCTTAAGTGCTCAGAGAACTGTCCCTATTTTCTAATTAACACTTTTAAAGATAAAAAGCTATGTATTAAATCAATCTGAATGATGGTTGTTTGTGAATCCCACAAGATAAGGCAATTTGCATGTTCACTTTGTACTTACAAACTAAATCTGCACATCTCCAAAGCAGCTCCTTATAATGTAAACCTTTTGTGAGTATTTGTAACTTAAAAGAAAGTTTGGCCTAGTACAGAGGCAGTGCCAATTATCTAAAGGACTTCTTTACTGAACATGATTAAGATACAAAATTATTAGGTTGTTATTTTACATTGTTTGCAGAGAAATTTGAGGAAACTACTTTAGGAATGTTAAGTGTTCTCCTGTTTTGCTTTCTTTCCTTCTTTTTTTCTGTACATATAATAACATGAGTGCATTCATGAACAAGCAACCAGTCCAAACAGCAGCCAGGTTCCACATCACACTCAGGTTCAGCTTCCTTTGACATAAATTAAATCCTGGCTGAATCCTACTGCTCACCATCCTGACTGAGCATTAAGTTGCAGCTTCAACTCCAAGAGTTTATAAACTGAATTTTAATGCAAATACTAAATTAGAACAGTGATTTATTGCTGGAATCCAGTTCTGATTATTTAGCACAGTAAACATATTAACAGAAATAGATATTTCACAGCAGTGAAATGGTCCCTGATCTCAGAAACAACTCCACCCTTGCTAAGAAAGAAATCAACAAAGCTGTATCTCCAAACCTCTCTTGTGAAGATGCATATTATTATTTCCAGATGGCAAGAACATAACAAGTATACCTATGAGACACTTTTTTTACTATATTTGCTCTTGAACATCTCATAAGAAATTATTTCTTTCCGGTTTGCAATCTGCCTTCCTTCACTTCCTTGGCTTCTCTATAACCACAGGTCCAAGCACAGACAAGAAGCAGAACAATTGGTCATGGCTTTGAGCTCTAGCAGGTCTGATTATGGCTCAGGCATGGGATAACTCTTCATCCTCATTTTTGGACTTCCTCATCTTCTTCCACTAGTAATTTAGGAAGTGGAAAGTCATGTCATCAAATACTTTGTATACATGTTGTACCTCTCTTTCTTAATAGAGTTTCTGTTATCGTCTTGTACCATCATTGAAAGGTGGGGGTTTTATTAAAAAAAATTTATTTTTCCCCACAAATCTCCCTGATCTTCAAATCAGTGAATTTACCCTGAATTCAGATTATTTTTCCTGACCCTGACGACAGTCTCTCTCCATTTACCTTACAGATACATTCAACATCCTCCCTCTAACATGTTCTATAAAAGCCTCCTATATTCAGTGGGTATATTTTTGTTCTGGTCTTGCAACTACACAATCAAATTTTTGTGCTTCAGGGTTAATCTGGGTCAGAAGGCCCCAAGAATGCACATCTGACACTCCTAATCTAATTCTGGAAACATGAGATTTGCAGACAGAAAATCTCTTTCCGGGAGCAGAAAAGAATGTCAGACTCACTGGGACACTAAAATGACTTTCAACTATTTTTCACTTATATGAATTTAATCCAAGGAGCTCAAAATACATTAATTTACAGACCCCTCTACACACCTGTGCCACAGCATATGTGTTATTCTGCCTCGTAGAGAAGGGAAAATAGGGACACCTCCTTCTCTGAGTTCATTCAAGGACGGAAGTACACATAGAGTATCCAGAAAGGATCCAGGAAAATAACTCAGGAGGCCACAATCTTCTTGATGATAGAAACTTCACTGAGATTAGGGCAGGAAAGGCAGAATTTGACTTACTGGGAATGTGTATTATGGGAACTTGCAAACGGAAGATTGGCTTCTATCTGAAAGAAACATCAATAAAAGTAGAGATACAGCACAAAGACCTGTAACAGTTCACAAAGAGAATGGAAATATAAATGTGACAGCTCTCAAGGGTTGGATTTTTTTACCCAATATCACAGAATTTCAAGTGACCCATAAACTTAAGATTTGTTTTCAAGAGTGACACATCACAGAAGACACAAACCCCCAATTCTCATTAAAAACCGATGAGATTAATCTAGGTTATCTTTAAACTGAGTGGCTTGAGAGCATGTTCAAGACTTCAGTCTCCCAGACACATCCCAGCTCCACTCTGGGACAACAGCAGATATGATTTTATCTTCTTCCTTCTCCAGAGAGTCTGTTTTCCATGGATGGGAAATCTGCCATCTTCAGCCAGCCTCTTGGTGTGGGAACTGAAGGACAAGGACTTGGATCACATCGCCCAGATGATGCAAAGATGAGTTAAATGGGATCACAAAGACCATTTTTCTCCTAAATTCAAAGCAGGGAGCAGAACTTTTTCACCTCCATCTCCCCAGTTAAAAATTTTAACAAATTGTAGCCAGCTTCTGCCCATCACAACAACAGTTTAAAACATTCAGCAGCATCTCTGCATCACCAAAAACACCTTCCTCCAGTGTTGGGTCACATCATGGTGGAAGCCTGCTTCCCAAGCCTCAGACTCCTTTTTTTGGGCCACAGCACCACACGCAAAGCAAATCATCTTTTACAGAACAGGATAAAAGAGAAATCAGTAAAACAGCTGGGGTTATTTTCAATAGAGATCCCTGTAAAACCTTTCACCAAAACTCCTGCTATCAGTGCAGTGCCTCAAGCATTGTTATTCCATGATGCTACCCAGTAGTTTGGATAAAACCATAGCTTTGTCTCACATTGCCATTTATTAATTTTTTCCATCAGTTGAGGAAACTTAAGTAGGCTGGTAGAAATTAGCCAAGCCAAGCTAGGCAGACTGAGTGGGCACAAAGCACACCAAGAATGGGCCAAGACCATCCCTTGGCACGAGGTTGGGGTGGCTCTGCAGGACAGTCTAGCAGAGCCACATGGAGCATGTTGAAGGTGTCTGATGCACGTGACAATGAATTTGACACACTTTCAAGAGAGCAATGAGTCATGAACAAAAACTGGTCTTGGAGCCATACTCAGGCAATAAAAGAAAGTCAGAAAAAGGAAGTAATGAGTTTCCCAGACTGGGGCTTGCCAACCTTCAGTGAGGACAGACTGAAGATCTTCCACAATAAAGATCTGTCACAGTGAGGAAGAGTGAGCACAGCCCCCAACACAAGCATCAGCTAAATTTTCTATCAGTTTTTTTTTGGTTTGTTGGTTTTTTGGTGTTGGTTGGTTTTGGTTTATTTTAAGGAGGAACTAAAGCCAATCCACACGCTGTAGGAGACAAAGCATATTGATGGTTTGGTTACTAAACACACTGTGAATTTTCACAGTGGATCAGCAGAAAGTTATGAAGCACAGGTGTTCCTGTAATTGTGATACATTGGGAAAATTCATACTGTTAAATGAGCCTCAGCTTCACACTTCCACCTGTGTGGTGTGGAAATGTACTGTGGGTACACGGGGATATAATAGAGGATACATAGGAATGATTACTGGCTGGTTCAGGACCTGCTAGGGTTTATTTCTCTTAATTTGTCTGAGTGTGTAATTTCTGCATTTGTATTTACTGCCATCGTAAAGGGGGAAATGTGTGTTACACATGCTGGTAAAAATAATGATAACATGCGAAAAAACAAAGTTAATACACTGAGTGGAAAAGAAATCCTGAAAGCATGCATGGCAAAGGAAATCTAGAGAGTCTTTAGGAAATGGAAAATATTTCAACAAGAGAATGAAAGCATGGGGGTTTTTTTCCCGTCACATTTCAATTCTATTCAACAGTTTCTTGTTTTCATTTTTTATGCAAAAGGAGGGAGGAGATGATTCAAGAATGGGAAATGTGGGAAATGCTAAAATGCAGAAAGATGAGGTCTTGAAGCAGGTGGAAGGAAATATCTACATGGATTACCTGAAAGAGAACATGAGAAACAAATGGAGAATGCTGGCATATAACTTGATTTATTTTCCTTTAACAGGTGTTTGTTGGGATGAGAATTGGAGACACAGAATTTCTTAATTTTATTCCAGACCTTCAGAGTTTCTCAAGTGAGTGTTTCAGGACTATAAAAGCAAAGAAAAAAAAGAACTAAATAAACAAAGGAAGATGATTAAACATATCTTCCTGCATGCCTTGAAGGTGTCAGCTCTGGTGTTTGACAAGGAACACAATTCTGATTACTCATGAGAGAGCCTTTCAAGCTGTCCTGGAGACAGCAGACTGCTCTCTGCTAAGGTTAGCTGACATGACAGAATAACTCTAAAATAACTAGTTTTCAGAACTATTCCTCTTTTAAAACCATAATCACCACCTTGAAGTGACACCTTTAAAAAAGTGATGACTTGAATGCAACGTCTCAGAATTTGCCTACGCACACCACCTTGCTCTGGGCAACACCTTGATGCTCATTGATGATCAGCTGGAATTTCAAGGTGGCCTTCAAAAGTAGACCCAGCTGATAAAGAAGAACCATCAAAGGGACAACTTGTTTATCATGGGGATGGCAAAGTGTTTCGAGGACTACAGGCAAACCTCTTCTCTAATCACAGATAACAATATCTCTTTTCCAAGGAAATCTGTAGCACTTGGAAAGGGAAGGAAAAAAGTCTGGAATTGGTTTAGCTGAGAAAGACTTTCCTGAGCAGATATAACAAATGCAACAATGTATGTTCAATGCATGTTATGTGACAACCATTCAATAATTATTTAACAGGGTTAAGTGAATCTGAGCCTAATTGTTTAGTCCAACATTTTTTTTCCAACAGATTTTGCCATTTTCCTATAATTTTATCCACTGAACATCCTATAGCTCCCCTCTCTCTGATCTTCCCTTACCTCTAACTCCCTTCTGAGACTCTCCTTTGGTCTCTCTCCTCTTCTCCCTCTCCGTTTCCTCTCTTGGAAAGTGTTGTACTCCTGTAATACAGGAGTGACATTACTTGTTTGTGGCCTTGCTCACTCCTGCCCTCATCAAATTCTGCATCAAGCTTTATTTTAATTCTGCATAATAATGAAGCAAGTAGACACTAACTTCATCTCTATATTGACCTGCATATTTTCCCCACAGGAAGTGGTCAGAGTGGCTGGAATCCATGTTTTTACCAGCTTAAACTCAAAAGCTCTTCAGACAGAGAAGTGCTCAGATGTTAAGATATTACCAGTATTTGAAGTACCCATATTTATTGATCTATTCAGTGTTTGAAAGTATTTTACCCTTTAAACCTCTTCCCTCCTCTAGAAAATGAATTCATATATGACTTGAAAAAAAATCATTAGCTGCTAGCTTTTCATAAATCCGATCCCTGCCTCTTCATTTCCAGCCTAAAATTGATCCCTACTGGCTAGTGTTGCAAGTCTCCATTTACTTCCTGCCGTCCCATGGGATCCTGTGAGGTGCCATTCCCACTGGCCTTCTGTTGCAGACCCAGTCTCAGTCCCACAGCCATGGGCCCGCCTTGTCACCAAAGTTTTCTGTCACTCATGTTCAACTCCTGTCCTCTAACTCTTGTTCAGTGTCTTGGAGCACCTTTCCTTCTCCTGCTCCTCACAGTCCAGAGTGTATTATTTGTCCATAGTTCCACCACATTTTTTATCTTCAAACTTCCTTGTCAAACTTGGTTTCAATCTTACATCTCGTATTTCTTTCCCTGACTTCTGACCTTTTCCTTGGCAATTGGAATGGCTTTCTTTCCTGAAACTACTATCACTTTCAGCACATTGCAATTAATGGAAAAGGGGCAGATGGAGGATGTCTCCATGTCGTGGGGTGGTGTCAGAGGACGTTAATTTCGGACATTCCTCTGAATTTGTCTCAAACCAGGACACTCCATAAGGATCAGCCTCATATTTATGCATATAGGAGTGAAAGAAAAATTGTAGCTCTAAAAACTTCAGTCCTACTGAAAAAAAAACCCAAATATTATAAGCACTGCAGATAACTGTAAAATTGGAAAAAAAAAAAAAAATAGTGTTGACCATGAGAAACTTTCAGTCACCAAATTAGGTGAACAGCATATTAAAACCATGAGAGTTGGCCAATTGTTCCCATTCTCAGGCATTCCAGGGAGATTACAGCCTTGGAACAGCTACACTTGCCTGGATTATATGGAGGCTATAATGGAACCCATTTTTGTACTGAGTGGCAAACAGCGTGGAAGTGGAGAAGGTCTCCGCAATTCAAGAGCCTTTTTGTGTCACTTGCACTTTTGCCACCTCCCCCTCGTGCTCCAGATACCGTGGTGACACACTGCTGCCATGATGAGGAGGGTGAGTGGTGTCCAGGAGCCACTGGGATAACGGCCTTTGACAACAGATGGTTATAATATTACATTACACCCTTGGCACCAGGGCTTACTGACTAGACTGGTGTAATCCCACACAGCGTTTTGGAGCTTTCTTGAGTCCCCCATCCTCTGTTCATGGTCTGCAGAAAGCAAAGTGCTGCTCTCATGGCCATCAGGAAATGGTGATGGGTTTAGCAAAAACGTGGTGCAGCTCTCCTCTCCCAAAGCCAAGCTCATTCGGGCTCATCCAGTGTAATAGTCATTGTATTTAGAATCACATTTGCAAATGTATGGAAAATTAAAGGAAAGATGCAATATAGTATTTTTGATCTCCCAACCCTTTTTGTTTTCTTTTATAAAACAGGACTTCTTGTACAAATACTGCAAGTCCAGAAAATCCTTTTTATTAAGAAGTTGTTATAACACCAGGTAAAATAATTTATGGCAAATTACTCTCAAGGCTCAGCTTTCCCAATATTATCCCGCTATTTCATAGACATATATATCTTCTGTACATTGTGCAGGCCTTCAGATTCTGACACTGTTCTCAGAAAAATAAATGGGAAATGAACATAAGCATTTTTACTCTAATATATACATTTGCCATTGCCTAAAAATAAAGAAAAATAGGTAAAAAACTGAAACCGATAACAATGTCCAGAAACTCTAAATGTAGAATATCATTGAAAGGAGATAATTCCAGTGATATTGCTGGAGCCATTCTAGGAATCTACTGTAGGTTCAGAAAAAAAAAAAATTAATATATTTCTATATGGTGTTAGAGAATAACACAGCCACACTTTTTTGCTTTCAGATGCTATTTGAGAATCTTAACACAGTCCTTAATCATGGCGTTTAAGTGCCTTTGTTACTCCATTGTGTGTTAAATAATGTCATTACAATTGTTATGCTTACACACCAAGTTTTGCCAAAATCCCCCACTCACTGCTTCTTCATTAAATAACAACAAACCGTGAGGGTTAGTTCTGCATCAGCACTTCAATTTCCTCATGAAAAATTGGCCTTTTTTCTTGGCTTGTGAGCACCCCAACCAATATCACTCATGCCTTGTTATACAACAAAAGGAAATAACAGCCCCTGCAACAGCAATCTGGCTGTGCCTGCCCGTGCTCGATGCCATTTTGACTTGAGCAGCCCAGGCAGTGTGTGTTGCTCCCCCATCCCCTCTGCAGAGACAGGTCTCAATCTCCCAAATTGACTGTAAAGGGAATGTTATCTGAACCCACTGGCTTGGTGGGTGCAGAGAAGCCTATGTGGTACAAACAGGTGTGGAAACAATCATTGCATTCCTTTTGCACCCACTTTTCCTTGTGAAGATGGCAAGAGAAAGGGATAATTGGCAAGCACTGAATGTGCATTATGTGCACCTTGCTGCTTCCCAAAGCAAGGTCTAATCATGCAGTGAGGTGAGTGTGTTTGGGCCTGGCACCTGTCTGTCTTGGGAAAATCAGCAGGACCCAGTTTGTACCTCCACATCTTGCTTAGCAGACCTGTTTGTACGCTAATAAGGAAACAGACAAGTCACTGGAATCAAGTCTACAAGAATTTAATGTGTTTGCAGTTCAGCAATTAAAGATATGCTTCATTTAAAGCACTTAGTCACTTGACTGGTGTCCATCCAAAAAGCCCTAATCTTACTTGAAATTTTCTATCATTAGATAAGTAGTAATTGGTCAAAACAGCTCCACTGACTTCAGCAGCACTGTTCACACACCCACATAAGCACAGATACTTTACTAGCTCTGGACCAAACCCAAAGCCTGTATTGCAGCTTTACTGTGAGGCACCACCCGGACTCTGAGAGGTGTTAATGCCATGTGTTCCTTTAAAGTTGGGACCCATGAGACCAGAATGATACCTGAGAAGTGCCAAAAGCCCTCAACTCCTCACTGAGCAAATCACTCCACCAGATCACTCTCAGTCAACATGGACCTGCACCAAGGATGTCAAAAGAACAAGATGTCACCAGCTTCAAAGGAGGCAGGATTGGGCCAAAAACCAATTATTTTTTGTTTGGGCTGTTACCCAACAAAAAGCAGAGGGAGATTTTCAGTTGAATTCCCTGAGTGGAGTTGGTGACAAACACCTTTCACACATTCCTTTTTCTGGCAGGAGTGAGGGAAGGTGTCTCAGTGGCTCACATGCTAATCTTCTATTGCTGAAACTATAGATCAGATGGCGGTTTGGTAATTTTTAGCATAGCTCTTGTTTAGCTCAACACAGACACAGAAAATGAAGCACTCATTTGCTGACTAGAAAATCACAGTTGAGGTCGATTGATGAAGCAGTGCAAAGAAGCCTGTTCTGTCCCCAGCTTGTGGATAAACAATACCAACCACCACCCTTCACTAGTTATATATTCAACTCCTGAATATTTAAAAATCCAGCTAAGCTACTATATGGCTTACCAGTGCTTTTGTAGGGAAAGTGTCAGATTATTTTACATTTAGCTACACTCAAAGCAGCTGCCCTATGTTTCTAACACAGAAAAAAAAAAAAAAATCATTACAGGGAAAAAAAAACAAAAGGGAAAGAAAGAAATCCAAGCAATACCACGTTAAATGATGAACCACGGAAGTGGATTTTCCATTACTCCGTAAAACCTTAGGAGGCCATGAGTTAACTGAAGCAAGCAGAACAAAAAAAACAACAAACCAACAACGAAGCAAGGAAGGTACCATAGCTACTTTCTTGAAAACAAAACCAATCTTTTCATTCCTGCCATTTGTTAGAATTCTTCCTCCAGGCAAGCTGGACAGCTGCACTAGTAGGTTTTTTAGTCATGGGTTGTAAGCCCCACCTGGCTAGATTTGTTTAGCAGACAGCTGGCAGAATGAAATAAAAAGAACAGGGACATACAAACTGCTTCCAACACAAAAAGCCGAAAGAATACTTTTTGGATGCTTTCACTGAGTGTATTTGGTATATGTTTGGGGGAGATTCTTCCCTTGGTTTTTACCGTCCCTCATCTCTCTGCACCCAAAAGTATTGAAAAAAGCCGAAGCGAGACTGCAGGCTGCATTAAACAGATCAAAAAGGAAGGGAAAAGCCCCATCTCAGACTATTTATTTTGCAGATATGCACACATATATGAATACACAGTCTCTCTCAATTATGGTTTACAATTCCCCAAGACTGACATTGGTTTTAAATTAACTTCTCTTCTTATTCCTTTTTTTCTCCTTTTTTTTTTTTTTTTTTTTTTTTTTTTTTTTTTTTGTTGGCAACTTTCTTCCTCTATTTTCTAAAGCCAATAAGATAGATTTTCTTCATCTGGAATGTTCTTTCTAGCTTAAAGATAAGAAGGAGTTTAAAATTGTGGGAATGGCATCCCTCCTGCATCTGTTTCTCTCAAAAACCTATCAAATATCTAATTTTTGGCATTACTGCTGGCTCCAACAGGGGATGACATAAACCAGCTTTGTGGTTACATGTTTCACTTTTAATCTCATGAAAATGAAAATCAGTGCTGAAATGTCCCTTTACATGTGACAATGTGGGACTCTTTTCCAAAAACCAAAGGAAAGGGGCGTTACCCTGGTTAAACTTAATATACAGCATATGTATAAATTTGCTTTTAGTTTGGATTTAGCTCGATGCTAGCAGAGGCATGTTGGATTTTTTTTTTTTTTTAATTATTATTATTTTGTTTTACTGCAGAGATTTTAAACACTTTTGAAAGAATCACTGCACAAAGGAAGATGCACAATAAACGTAAGATAGTAATCAGCAGATGAGCAGGCTGTTATGTGACAACAAATCTTCTGCAAGTAATATCATTTTCCACACAGCTCTATGGTCACATTCCCATAACATGTTTCTGTAGTTAGTGTGAAGGGAATCTGGTTTTTGCATGAGTTCTTTATTAAGAGCTAATGTAGTAATACTGGATGTACGACGACAAACCAAGATGGCTTGGATACTGTCTTGATTGGAGAAACTCTATGAAAACAAACTCCAAATGTTTAAAAATAAAAATCTGCCTTGACTCTGCTTGAAAGGGAACATGTGAGAAAAAGAACATTTAAGCTTACGGTATGACTGGTACCTATGAAACCCAGATGATCTGAGGTTAAAAGAAGCCTGAAACACAAGCCTACTCCTATTTTCCGTGGAAAAGTAACAAATATTAGCTAAAGGAAGGCCCTGAAACCAATCTAAGCCATTCCATAGCACAGCACTCGCCCTCCTGAGCAGCAGCCGTTCTTGGCTGCCCTCCATCTCTGCCTATACATCTTCACGGAGCACAGACTCCACGGAGCCTGGTGGGATACGTGCCTTAGAGAGCCCTCGCCTCACCAGAAACATCAATATTGGGATCATATGCCTCAAACAGGAGGAAAAGGCCTGTAGGGCTGAATCCTCAGGGCTCAGGGAAGTCCAGCAGCTTCACCAGGGGCAGAAGGTGGGGCCTGTCCACACTTGCATCATGCACAAAATCCATCTCTCAGCAAGCAGGAGAGCTGGGAAGTGGCATTTGGAGGGGGTAATATAGGTCAATATGTCTTTATAGTCCTGATCCACCGGGCTTTGCAACAGCTCCCTGCTCTATTTAATGGGTATTTTGTTAAATAAGTACCCAGATAGGGTAAGGACAAGGAGTAATGGGTTCAAACTGAAAGAGGGGAGGTTTAGGTTTGAAATACAGATTAAATTCTTCTCTGTGAGGATGGCAAAACACTGGCAGAGGTTTCCAGAGGAACTGTGGCTGCCCTATCCCTGGAAGTGTCTGAGACCAGGTTGGATGGGGCTTGGAGAAACCTGGGGTAGTGGAAGGTGTCCCTGCCCAGGGCAATAGGGTTGGAATGAGGTGATATTTAAGGTCCCTTCCAACCCAAGCCATTCTATGATTCTACGATCTACTGAAAACTCTTTGCTTAGAAAATACCCAAGCATGCATCTTTTGAGGTTCTTCTGTTGATTTGTTGAAGGCAAAGCTTATGAAATCCTCTGTGATTGTCCCACACAGTCCTCCCAGGCTCCAGCTGAAAGAAGTCACACTAATTTTGTGTATCTCTCATTTCTCAGGTTAGCTAAGAGTTCACCCTGCTCTAGATGAACTCACATCTCAGCCAACTTTTCTAGTTAAGAAAATTGATTCTTCTTCACTCCTTTCAAAGAAGAGAATCATGATGATTTTTGAAAGGCTCACCCCCCACTGCTAGAAAATCTCCCTCTTTTGACTGCATGAACTTTGAGTTATATAAGATAGAAATGGCTGCATTTAAGGAAAAGTCAATGAAGAAGAAATTCTGCAAGTTTAAAGCTCATTCTTAATCCTTGGCAAAACATCCGTGTTTCTTCCTGTGTACCTCACCTCAACAAACACTTTCTGCGTTATGAGACTTGCCTGTAAATTGCCCTCTGCATTTTAGCTGGACGACTAATGACAGCAAAACAACTGAAAGTGTTTCATATTTATGTTGGAAGATTAACATAACTCATTTCAACTCTGTTGAATGGACACATTTTACTCAGGAGAGAAATATTAAAAAAAAAAACCAACAAAACCCACAAATGCAGAGGGAAAAGGGACATCAACTCTTAAAAATATTTCCTGGTATTACCATTCGTATGGCATAAACAAACAGGCAGAGTGCATACATATGGGCCCCAGTCCTGTAATTTGGATGACAAGGGAGATCCTTTTGCCTAGGCAGTGCAAAACTAATTTCACCACACTGGCACATAATGCAATGTGATTGCTCCCTCAGTTTTATATTACAAGGTCACTGGAGCAAAAATTTTTGTGGTTTGCACAGTACCAAGCACTCCAAGAAAACTTATTATATAATGATGTTATATTTAGTATAAATAAACCCATACCTACTATATAACATGGAGGAAAATATTTTGTCTGACGTAGAGAATCTGCAAAAACATAAAGGACAGTCTACAGAAAAACAGCTTTTGATTGAGAAATTCTGCTCATTTCTTATAATCCCAATTTGACTTTTATTCCCTGAGAACTCACAAATGTTTGGAAACTTTAAGCTGAAGTATTTCCATCCATGGATTAGTTTTTTTTCCTGGGCATCAAAGACCTGAGTTCAAATTCAACCTTTAAGAACTCTGACAAACAGAACGTTACAATCTGGCTAAACCATGCAATATTCCAACCCTATTAATGCTAAATCATTAATCACTTCAATAAGCAAGAGACCTTGTTCTTCTCTGGCTCTTCCAATGAACAGCATCATCCAGACCTCTGCTGAGATGCTTGGTTCAGTCTTTCCCAACACAGAACTGGCTTGAAATTAAAAAAAATAAAATATATGAAATATCAAAGTTCCTTCTACTTCAGTTCTGAACAGATCTACTCAACATCACAGAAAATAAGCTCTTTTTATTAAAAATACTTTCAAAACAATTATAGAAATTCTGTCAACATGTTTATTTACTAAAGCACAATCCTATAAAAATGATGGGTATTCCCGTAACAGCCTCAATAATAAAAGCTCATGTTTTCCTTTTAAAAAGCTATGCAAGAGCGAACACCGCTTTAAATCCTACTTTTTCCACTGCAAGCAGAGAGTTTTATCTGGCAATAACAAATGGACTCTCTTCCTTCAGCACCTGTATTTTCTGAGGAGCCAGTAAACCACGGATCGGTTCAGCTTCATGTATGACGTTTAAAGTAATCTCAGCCTCAACTGTTGTGTCTTTGGAACCAAAATATTTTCTTTTTAATTTTGTCTCATATGCTTAATACCAGCAGAGTTACATTCCCCAATGTTTTATTGGGCACATAGAGCACCAGGCAGCAAAAAGCACAATGCACTATGATCTAGACTTTAGGACTGTAGCTGAAATTGCTCATTCATAATTATAGAAGTACCTGGAAACTTCATCTGGCTTCTCTTTTCCAGCTTCATTTTACCCAAACAAACCTAGAAAAAATCATTTTGAAATGCCTTTCCGTGTCACTGCTTAGATACTTCATTTGTTCAGTAAAAGTAGTTTAAAATTGTGACAATATTCATAAAAACTGATGAGACCTGAGATGTAAATGGTCAAAATTAATATTACCAAAAGATAACTAATTATGGTAATCTTGATTTGAAAAAGCAAAGGCTGCCCTGAAATCTTTGCAGCTAAACTGCTGAGGTTCTAAGTAGGCACACAATTGTTGAACAGTGTCCTCCATCATCTCCATCCCACAATTTTACCTGAGCCATGCTTCATGCGGTGAAATCCTACTTCATAGCACAACCAGGAGACCCAGGTCAGGTGCTGGGATTTACTCTCCGAACAAAGAATGTGCAAGGGGATGCTGAACTGAGTATTTACAGAATCTTTTCCCAAAACAAAGCCCAAAGCAGCTCTTTGCAGTGGACCCGTCCGCAAGCACGGCGCCAGTGTCCATTTGAAGGCATCACCCATATCAATGGAGTAATGAGAGTCAAATCCCATGTAATTTACACATTAAAAGGGGAGAGCAATGCATGAAAAAATCAGTTTGGCTAATGAAAAAATCAGTTTGTCTAATGAAATTAAAGTCCCTAATCAAATATTGGCAGGAAAGATATTTAGAAACTCTCCTAATGTCATCCAGCTAATTCCCCCCTATTCTAACTAGAAGGGAAAGCAGTTGACTTTTATTCCCTGCTGAACCACCCGCCCTCAAATCACCAGAAAGACCCTGTTCTGAAGAGTATAATTAAGGCAGATTAGGGCAGATTTAACTGTCAGCTATACCAGTATAGCACAGGTAATTCCTTTTCTTTCAGAGGTTGCATGACAGCTCCAGGTAGGTAATGTATCTACTGGAGAGGATTTCCTTGCACACATTCTTCTTTGAAAAGTGATTTTTCCTGACCTGATGTATCCACCCGTAGCAAAACAGATATTGACAGACTGCCCAAGTACAGAGGAAGCTGTGCTCCTGGGTGGCTACCTCTACTAGGTTAACTTGCACTTTTAGCTTCCAATTTTTTAAGTCCAGAAGATTTTTAAGGGACTAGGAAATTTAAGTATGAATTCATAGGAAGGGAAAAAAAAAAAAAAGGAGAAAGAAAACAACCAAAAAACTCACCACCAACAAAAAAGTTCTGGAATTATTATGTCCCACAAAGCATTAATTTCCCCATCACCCACCAGCCTCTACTAGAGGGACCCTCCACTCCTTCTTTAGGTCTTGTCCATCTGCCTTTGCTGGTTTTGTTCTTCTTCCCTTCCCACTTTCTGCCATTCTCCTTGATGATATCACCTTGGTGTCTCTTCATCCCTATCCCCATCCATCAGCCACTCCTTTGTGCTGCCTTCTGACTCTGGAGTCACCACTGAACTACACCTCTCACACCATCGCCCCACACTTCAACAAGTTTTGTGTGAATATTGCAACAGTAGGAAAGAAAGAGGTCAAACAAAAGAATAAATGAAGTATTGCCATTGGTTGTCATAACCATCCTGCTGGGCTTTATTTAGACTGCAGTTTTGATGATAGACTTTTATTGGATTTCTTTTGTGGTAACACTGTATTTTAAGTATCTTATTATGAATTCATTTAGTATTGATTGCAGCAGCTCTGATCATAAAGAATTCATTTGTCGTGCCATGAATGTCATATGCATTCATATTAAAAAAAAATTTAATTCAAGATTAATTAATATGAGAAATTTGTTGTTGTTGTTTTTTTTATTTCACTATCTTAATAGACCTCATAGTTTGGAAGCCCACTCTTGGTACTTTTACCAGAGTTTCTCCATTTGTACACTTTTTTAAAGAGGAACTAGAAACCTTTTTTATTTAAGCTTTTGGGATTATGTTTAAAAAGAACCTTCCCAGAGAGCCTAACATTCCCAGATCTCATGAATTTATTGCACTAAGTAGACTAAGCAAGTTTTCATACCTATTTGATGATACTGCAACAAGCCGAGGAAATTTAAAGCTTGCATTTCTCCCTGGTCCAACAGAAAGACTTGTGTCTTGAGTGAGAGCTGGCAAGCACAGAAGGGGATTACCTGCAACTTCAAACCCTCTGTAGATATGTCAAAATACGCTCTGAGCAAATTGAGCCTTGACTAAAAGCAGGTATGTGCTTTGGATGCTATGTCTCATTGCATCTGTTACAGGCAACGTGTCAGCCACGTCTCCATCCGGCTGCTTCTGACTGTGATGCAACATGACACAGTTTGATAACAAAAGGATGTAATACACCATAATGACTCCAGGCAGGCAATTGTAATGTGATGGGATGTGCTGCCATGTAGTAGCAGGTGACATACCTCTTCAATCAGTCATGGACTAACTGGCAAAGCCTCCAGTTTAGGTTCATTTTGGAAAAAGTCCTAAAGTCTTCATGATTATTTTCATCTGAATGTTTCAATATTGCTTCATGCTGCGCTCACCCTGGCTTCCCTTTGCTGTGACTGACTTTCCAGGTAGCAGCTGAAGCTATACCAAAAAATAACCAACCCAAAACCCAATAAATGCCTGGTATCCAGGCTAGGCAAAAGCAGATCCTCTTTGCTAGGACTATGCATGCATTCACCCTCAAAAATCAACAAAGAGAATGCTGCGAAGGTAAGAGGCAATCCTTTATTTGTGCTATGGAAAGCAATAATGGAGACTTACAGTTCTTCAATAGAGCAAAGTATTTCCCAGAATGCTGGCTAACTGAACCACTCTGTACTGTATTGATGTGCCAGCTCACTGAAAACACCAGTTTATTAATAAATAGCTTGACTGAAGAGTCAGATGTAGAGGGAGCCTGCAGAAAGACACTGTCTCTACAAAAAACAGGGAAGTGTGGGGGAAAAAAAAAAGAAAAAGCACACTTACTGCATGGGACTGAAGAAATATGATCAGGAGATTAACTTTAGGAATGGGCAGAGAAACTGAAGTGCCTGGGGGAAACGCGGAAGAGCACAGGGAGATCTATGGGAGGTCTGCGCCTGCAAAACGTTTCCCCTCCTGTTTCTGATTTGCGTAGCTTGAACCATCCCACCATTTAATTAATTTCTTTTGTAAAGAATGTCACACATGTAGAAATCTACTCCTAAAAACCCCCAAAACATGTCAAACGGCAGACCCAGGCTGCATTGCAAGCAGTGTTGACAGTAAGTGAGCTCAGGGCCACTGGTAGGGGTGAGCTTCACTTGTACCTTTGTGAGCTTTGCTGTTCTCATGTCCCCAGGGCATCCCCTGGGCATCACGCCTCACACCCAGACACACACTGGAGAGGCTTCTCCTGTACAGAAACCAGCAAATTTGGGGGTAAAGCCACTCTCCCTTGCAGCCTGCTACCATTTTGCCAGTGGACTTTCATTTGCTTGTCTCAGCTGCTGGTACTTAGCTCCCACTGCTTACTGGGACTCTCAGCTAAGTGAGAGGAGTATCAGGGGAAAACATCCCTCACATCTTCCCTTTCAACTTCAGGCAGTGTGGGGAGGGGTATCAATGTGTAGCAGATGTGCTGAGACCACAGTGATCTCTTCCTCATGATTACAGTTGGTTATACCTGGGGATGCGCAATTTAATTCAGGCACAAATGTGCAAAGGAGAGTGATACTAAAGTAGAATAAGTGGTACTAAAGGCTTTGTTCTGTGCACAGTAATGCAGTGCTTTCTTTCACTAGACCTGGTTCACACATAAAGAAAAGAGGCACAGTTTGATACATGCCTTATCCGATGAGTGCTGCTAAGTAAGTGTGTTTGTTCTCAGTGTTGTTGTCATAAATATCATGAAATTTCTTATTTGAAGTTGGGAACTAATGATTCTTTCTCCTTAATGTGCCGCAGTGACTCTGCACCCCATTGTTTTCCACCATTTGAGAATGCCCAAGGATGTCATTATAACTTCATGTATTCAATATTAAACCTTCACAAACAGCCGACTAAATGAGCAGTTATCTTTGTTTCTGAAAATAGTGTACTTTTTAATTTTTTTTTTAAAACTTCGTTTATCAGTAACTAGGTGTAGTCAATTGCTCTCCAGTATTGATCACAATATCTATAGCAGTCACAGAGTACCTTTGCTCAAGGTCATTGTAAGGTCGAGTTATGATCAATATGAATTGACTGTCTGTAAATAAATTTAAGTAGCTGACATAACTGAAAGGAGTAACTATTTAAAGTTAAGGTGGACCACGGGTCCCTGGTTTAGAAAGGCTCAGAGACCATATGAACATGGTGGTGGCACAAGTCATCTGAACACACCACACCTGTTCCTCTGATTTTCCTGCAATTAGAGGTGCATAGCTATGGATCTAATCCTGAATATGCTTATGTTTGGGAATAAAAAAGAAAAACCACAGTCTTCATTCTTAGTCTGTGATGAGCTGACTCACTTGGGATCAGACTCACTGCCTTGAAAGTAAATAAGTTAATATTAAAACAATATATGCAGGGTCTGTATTGCTATGTTCCATTTCCCATAGGCTTTTTGTATTCTGTCTGTAGAGAAGCCAAAGGAGGACAAACTTTTCCAACATCAATATCTACACCTTGTCCTTCAATACATATTTAGACATCCTTGTCTGTGGGCAACCATATTAAAATACTTTACATTGAAACCAATAATCTAAAACTTTTTTTTTTTGGTTAATGAGTATATTTCCATACCAACCTTGTTGGTGTTTTGGAGAACAGCTACCTGAGGATTTTAGAACCTCTCAGACAAAAAACCCCAAATCAAACCAACAAAAAAACCACTGAGTAGAAGGAGTGTATCCAACCTCGATGGTCTCACACAACATTATCCAAGGGAGAGATGTCCCAGGTGAGACAGGTTGTGGGAGAAGACCTGTGATCAGGTCGCTGGCCACTGGATGTCACTGCTGCCTACCCAAAGGTAGCCCACAAAACAATTGTGGGACTGCAAAAATTGTGGCTGTAGGAAGCAGTATTACTGGAACCATTCCACATAGTTAGGCAATTTCTAATTTCAGAAAAACAGGCTCATAAAGCTCAAGCAGGCAATACCCAACTTCAAGAGTAATTAGTTTCATTTGTTTGCTTCAGCTTGAGCTGAATGAGAAACACTAATAAAGAGTAAGTTTGGGGGTCGCAAGGAGTTACAGAAAGTTGCAACCATTGTGTTTTTACAAAGGATATCTTCAACAGAGGTACTGCTTTCCAATCTCCTTCAAAAGAACAAAACCAAACATACACCTCGGAAGATTTTCCTATTCCTATCAGCAGGAAGAGCATATTTGTTTAGTTTGCGTAAAGGAGGTACCACCACTGCTCCTGACCATTGCAACCACCTACTCACCAGGAGCCTCACTGAGTCAAAAATAATCTGCCCAGCACCAAGGAAAGATCTGGCTCACATTTGAAAAAAACAGAACTGAAATTATTTTCTATATTTAGACTGTAGAGTCTACATTATTATTGTTGTTATTAATTGAAGCCATTCATCTGGGTTCGTCACATTAGTGGAGCAGCTCTACGGGTGGGATTTATGTGACCAAATGCAGATGTCTATCTTGCAGACATCTGAGCTGGGCTCTTCTCACAGTCAGGCTGGAAAAGGAGATGCCATTAATGTGGGATTAACCTCATCCTAAACTAGATATAAAACCAGGCCAGATGAAATGCATTTTGAAGGATCTATTTCTCCCTGTTGGTTTAAAGGAAGGCCCAATTAGCTCTGATGTAGACTTCTGAAGCCAGGTGAACTCATTCTCACTCCGAGTGAGCTAAAAGAAAGCTGCTAAGGAAAAGGAAAATAGGATGTTCCAGGTGTTCGGAGGAGGGTCAGAGCTCTGTGTTAATTCACACCTCCAGAAGGATGCCTTGAGTCTTCCCATGGAATACTCTAGAAGAGGGAGCTCAGACCGCATGGGTATCAGCAGTGTGAGGCTTCCCAAGGGAGCTGAGCCCTCACAGACTGCCCCTGCTAGGGGTCTAACTCAGCTCCTGGTCCCAGCTGCGTGTTTCCAACCCTCCTTGCTGGGTTGCTTTTCTCAGAGCTGTTCATGCTGAACCAGACCACCAAGAGGTTGGACACAGACCAGACCTCATGCAGGAGAGAGCATGGGAATGCACAGACAAAGCAGGCAGGGCAGCAGGACCAACTTTTCCTGGCAGTTGTGAGCCACCAGACCAGATCAGCCATCGTGTAAGACTTCGGGGATGCAGAGCAGGCATCATGCTGGGGGGAGAGACCACCCAAGCTAGGCAGGATCTCTCTTAGGATTCCCAGTATGCCAATACTTCATCAAACCCCACTCCAAGACTTCAGATGCATCATAAATTTCAGTCCCAGCTGCACTTCAGGCTTCACTGACACCTCAAGCTGGATTTTATGGTTAATAAAAGTGGTGCTGTGCTAGAAGTCACACAAGATAACCTAAATCCTCCCCTATCCATGCAAAAACTGTTCCCTCAATAGAGGGCAATTCTGTGTGCACATCCCTATACAATTCCCATGCAGTGTCTCCTTCCTTTATATACTTCCCCATTTTGACCCCATATAAACAGGTGCTTTTCCAGCCTGTCTTGAGACACACATTAAATGATGCTCAGTGAGCACCCAGAAGCAATTTGCCTGTTTTGGGAACCAACCAGATATTATCAGCCAGTTTTTGAAGCATCAAAACCACATGCTCCAGCTCAGATGCCATAACCACAGGAATTACATGGACAACATCCATGCCTTTGGCCTCACCTCTTTACAGTGAGCAACAAAAACATCTGAAATAAACTCCACAAAGGAAGTAGAGGTGAAAGACCTCTGTCCAGTCACTTTGTAAAGCATTGCCAACCAGACCTTCTGGGACAAGTCATCTTTAACTGAGATATTAGAGGGCTTTCCTAATAAAAAGATACATCACCCATTAGCTCATATATATAACCCAAATGACATCCTCACAAGTGCAGCAGTCTTGGGGCCCAAACCATTCAAGAAGCAATTACAAAATCAATAACACATGCTGCGGTGATTACATTTGATTAGAGACAGCGTGGAAAAAAATAAGAGCAATATTCACCCACACCCCATCCTTAAACAATAATTCTTTATTGTGATGGTTCTGGTATATAAGAAAGTTTCCTCTTTATACAGAAGGAAATCAGGCTGCTGTATTAATAGCAGCACACACAAATCAAGGCTTTTGAGCACTAAATTTAGGGAAAGAGTGTAGCTGTAGCCATATAAAATGAGGCCTTCTCCTTCATTGCTGGGCCAAAAGCCCATATCCCTTGACATTTTGGATGCAGAACCATATGTTACAGTTTGGGCCCATCCCTCAACACCAACTTATCTGTTTATATTACATACACCCACCAAAATACATTAGATTTTAAATCATCTATTGATGATTGACTGCTTTTGCAAATATTCTTACTGCGAGTTGACAAACGGCTTAATATAATAAATGTAACTCAACAGACTATGGCTTACTCCAAGGGAAAATTATAATAAAGTTACCAGTATGTTTGGGATTTGACAGGGCCAACACAGGCCGAGCTAGGAAGCCAATACAGTAAAGCAAGGAAATGGGAGACAGAGAAATGGAAGGGATCCGAGTGGAAATCAGTTGGCGGGGCCTCTCGTGCCAGAATCTGCTGCAAACCAGCACAGCCCCACGTGTGGTCCCCTCATCAGCACTCCTGATGTCTTGCAGCACGAAGCACCCTTTCACTTGCTCTTTTGGGAGGCCTACATGCTCATTTCCATGTACAGCTGGACTTTTTGGCCCTGAAGAGCAAGCCAAGCTCCCATCACCTGCCATTTCTCATGGATGTGCAATATGTACACCTGATATCACACTCAAAAACTCCATCTGACTGCAACATCGCGATGACTTAGGGCTTTCTGAACTAGGAAAAACAAATAAAGCCCACTCGAAATGAATATATTACAGCTCAAGGTAACAGAGGCACCACGGGAGGCTGAGAAAAGAGCCAAGTGCTATCCTGCATGGAAAGGGCTGGCCGGCTCCACAAGGCCCCGACCCCAAGTCTGAGCCAGGAGGCTCCTGGTATGACCCGCAGGGCTGTGCTGGGACAGCACAGCCATGGTTTGTGGGAGAGGAGCTGAATACAAGGGCTTGCTTTCCCAGTCTAAAGCCCTGGTAGGTAAACTGTGCTGCCTCTCTAAAATGTATCTTTTAAAGATAAAAATTAAGCAGCTTGTAATGCAGTCGCTATTCAAGCGAACCCCTCATGCTCGAATATTTAAAAGAGTCCTTTTGTTTATTTTTCCTCTCTCCAGTGGGCTGTTTGCTTGAGTCAAGACTGCCAGATTTGGTCCCATGGAACATGATCTAAATAAACTGCAGGAAGTGAACGGGAAAAAAATCTTGTATTGTTCCCTCATTGCTTGAATTGCCTGAACTGCATTCAGGTAGCCTGACCTCTGCAAACATCTGTTAACATGCACGGGGCTCGCCTTCCTCCAGTTTGCAAAACACAAACCTGATATTAAAAGCATAAATATTTCCTCCCTCCTGCAAATAAGTTTCCACCTTAAATAAATTAAATTGTGTTGTGGCAGTAGCTAAGGTGGTCAATGCAATTAAATTCAAAACCTGAATGTATTGAACTTTCTGCAATTATACATGGGTCATCTCTGGACAATATGTTGGCCATCTGGTAGCATCTGTGCTGTTCCCACTAATAGAGTTCCTGCTGTGGCTCCAGGCCATGACAGGCAGCACTAAGCAGGTCACATGTTGTGTCTTTCAGCCATATTTAGGTCACAGTTTTGGGGGATGCAGGAATAATCTCATTGCACAAAGGCAATGAAAATGAATAGCCCCTCTCAGGTATTTTGAGCATTACAAAAAGTTAAAGAAATAGTTTTCAGGATTTTATCTGCTCCTTAGCCCCAGGATTAAGAGCAAATAAGTCAAGACAACTATTGCATTTAAAACTGCAAAGCTAGCCCAGATATCGCTTTTCTCATCTCTTTAAAGGCTCTCACAAACATAGGAACAGTTTGTTGGTCTGCAAGAACAAGGTACTGAAAATATAATCTTTTTATTTTTTTTTTTTTTGAGAAATACCTAGTGACTCCTTTTTGTGTTCTGTTTTGGTCACGAAGAGATGTCCCTGAATAATCCTGCTTAATGCCTGCTGCACAAAAAGGCCCCCCAAATTCTGGGTAGGCCCAACAGGGAGAGAACAAGGAAGGGAGAAACGTCGATAGTTTTGCAATAAATCTGCTAAAACTGAATGGCTTTCATGCCGTGTTTTTTGCTACAAGCCATTTTAGCAGGCAGAGTAATAAAGAATTAGTCTGGTTGTCTGAAAGAGCACCAGTTTTCAAACAAGGAAAAAGGCTTCCAACAATTCCTGTATCACACCTGTGAACTTTAATTGCTTTAAGAGATGTACACGCAGTCATATGCACCAAAGATAGTGTTTTAAAATAATGTACTACTGATGTATCTGCTGCAAAATTAATTTAATATGGATTTAAAAAACAATGTGCTCTGTCTCTTGACCAACATAAGCAATTTCAGTTTGACATCAATTAGTGAGTAGCTTTTACTCTTATAGACATATTTATAATGGAAAGGAGTGCATTTAGGCTTTAAGGTCCTGCCAACTAATCAATTTGATGAACTAATTGATAATAAATGTTAATTGACAACTAACAGCAGTCAATTAATTGCATTTCAAATGCAGCTCCAGGAAGCTGAGTTGAACATTATTCTACCTCAAGCTACTCAAATAATAGCTCAGCAATGACTTTGCAACAGGCTTCAAAGGTCAACGTGGGCTACTTTCCTATTTGTCATAAGATCTGGGAACATGTGTTCATAAAAAGCAGTGACCTGTGCACATGCCTGGTTTGCACTGTAATTCCAATATGATGGCTGCTCACAACACTTATCAACACCCCATTCATAAAGCCGGGCTGTGCTGCAGCTGCATCAGCACTTTCTCCATAAAAACGTGGGTTCAGACCTAAATTTCTCCTGGGGTGACACACAGGACTCGGGTCTTCCAGTCAGGAGGGACATTTTTTTGGTTAAAGCTGATACTAATCAAGGGGGTTTGTGTGTAGGGTGAAGAAGAGGAGTTCCTTTATCTTGGCTGGGTTTCATTTCCTTGAAATATTCCCTGTTCTTAAAATATTTCCTTGAAATATTCCGAGTTCTTTTGAACTAATCTCTTTCAAGGAAATATGTTGACTTTTTAGCAGCAATAAAAATAAAGGACAGAGCATAAATTAGATAACGGCTTGCACAGGTAGGATGATTTCTGGTATTTTCAACACATTCTAAGAAACTGAAAACTGATGTGGGAAAGTCACCAGTTTAGTGGTCTTCTTTCATATTTTACCTAGATTTTGAAAGCTCCTAGATGGATGAGCCAAGCATATACATGCAGTGAAAAATCAGTGCAGGATTTGACACAACATACATGTTCCAATTATTTAATATTTGCCTAAGCTTGCTTTGCAGCACTGCCTGACTTGCACCTTGCCTCTCCCTACCTGCACAGCTGTGCAACACATCTCAGACTCTTTAATTTCCTTTGCCACATCTCCTTTAAAACATCATCTGCTCCCTCACCTTGAACTGACACAGCTTGGGCAGTGTTTCAGAAACCCATCTCTCTTCACATAATACTTTAACCACTTTATTACAAAATTCCCCCCCTCCAGAAGCAGGCTACTGGAAGAGATAGCACCCATCAGGCTCACAGAGCCCCTAACCTCTGTCTACAGCCCTGGACTTTGCCAATCAGCTTTTTAACCCAAACCATGGTGCTTCCCTAGTTGAGGGATAAGTAGTTACATCTAAATTGCCTAGAGCCCTTTCAAAACTGAGCCACAGTGAAAAAAAATCAGCAGGATTCATGCATTTTTTTCCAGGATAGACCCCTGAACGTTACAATACCCCTTATCTCTCCCGAATTATAGTCTGCTGGCTCTGCTCAGGATCAGCTGCATCTCGTCTCTAATCCAGCAGCAAGATGAGACCAAGAGGGGCAGGGGGGAACCGGCGGCTTCGGTGACAGTCGGGCTCTTACAACTCCCAGCTCCACTTGATGAGTTGCAGGTATTACTCAACTGATTAGTATCTAAGAGAAATAAATATCTAGGTGAAGAGCAGCTGGCTTTAGCTCACAGTTAGATAAGAAAGAAATGGCAAGAATGGGAAAACTGGCAGGAGCAATAATTTCATTTTTACTGAGTACTGCTCGTTTAAGGGTGCACAGGAAGGTACATGTTCTTGCATCCAAGCTGGTTTATGGACTAGAGCTGGCAAAATTAGACAGATATAGTGCAGGTTTCAGTCCTCAGGGCAGATTGAACTTCTTATTCCTGCACTTGATGCATGTGTCAGAATTTCTCCCATCCATTGAAAGGCTACCACAATAACAGTATCTTTGAGGGCTACAGGGAAGCTCCTGGCAGCCCTCCTCCAAAACACCAGGACATCACAAATACCTCACTGATAACCTGCCCTGTGGTCTGCACACCCACCCCAGCCCAGCCCAAATCCTGCCCCATGGGTACCATCTTCTCTCCACAGCCCCTGGGAGCAGCTGCACACAGGCAGGTCAGCTACACAGAGTCTGCTCCTGAGAGGTGAAGACATCTTCATGGAAAACCTCCAGCTGTGGAGATCTGCCTCTGTAACAAGTTTTCCGGATTTTAAGAAAGATTTCCGTGTTCAGATTTATCTTCCCTGAAAACAGAAGAAAATAAAATTGCTTTTTTCAAGCTGGAAGATCATACCTTTAAAAAAAAATAAATCCGTATCTGCACAAGAGGCAGTGGAAGAAGGTTTAATCCCTTCTGTGGAGCTCTAACTTTTTCTAAGGAATTGCACAACCTTTCACATCATAGCAGTGGGCACAGCAGAAACAGAAGCCCTGTACCACCGCTACCTTCCTTCCAAACTGTGACCTGCCAGTAATTTTCCTTCCCTAAAATTTCCCTCCTGTCATGACAGATAAAGTGGCAGGGTCTACCATCCCTAATTGCTGGCCCCAGCTCCTGCTGAATTCCAATACCATGCACAGTTTAGTTATGGACTTTAGGCTGCAATTCATAGCCAAACCATGGAGGAGATTTAATTCAATAGTGGCTGGGGTCACAGGAAGAGGGTGCCAAGAGTAGCAGACCCTGTAGTAAGATATCCTGAGAAAGACAGTCACTGGAGGCAGAGAATGTACTGCATGGTTTTGTGGGAGCTTACAGGAACTGCAGGAGGACAATAATCAAAGCCCTCCAGGAAAGTCAATGCTTTTGAGAGGAAAACAGTTCAGGCTGGAGGATGGGCTGGCAGCCTGGAGGGAGAAGTCTCTTGGTTTGAGATGGGTGTTCTTAGATTTCAACCTGTCCACCTGAAAACAAAAAAAAAAGGACAGAACTGGCTCATGCTGGCAAAGGGGGGGTAAATGCATTAAGTGACACTGAATTCCCTTGCCTCCAAATTTATTAGCTCTTACTAGAACTTAATAAAAAGAAGCAGCTTCATAAAAGGTTGCATGATATTTCTATGATATTTTCGTGCTGGGAGATGCTAAACAAACCAGGTCCAATTGATACAGGTGACTCTTTAGAAGAGGAGAAAACTGTGTTCATGGAAAATCCAGGATGAAAACGTAATCCAGTGAAGTGCCCTTCAATACCTTTTTCACAGTGATTTCCCCGACTTTACAAAGATAGCAAGGAGGGCTGGGAGGGACTGGCTTCTGGGCTGAAGGGTGTTTCTGCACAAAAGCAGATCATTGAGGGTGGTTCAGGAATGAAACTACCATCGCTTGCAGGTACTTGCACTATGTGCTCGTTGCTTTGCACAGAAAGGTTTTCAATGGAGCTTTTTAAGCGTTTACTGTAATGTCAGAAGTCATTTATTTTATACCATGACACAGACCCTGCATTAAAACTATCACTGCCAGGAGTCCCTGCGAATGTAACTATTTTTATGGACCAAATGTTGTGGGTCAATGTTTTAACACAGGCTTGTTGTACAGTATATTGCTCAGTAAAGTGTCCCTCCACTGCAGGCGTTTAATAGTCTGTCTGTTGCGGAGCCCATTACCACAATTCTGCACTCTTTCTCGGGTTTATTAAAGCCCAGAGAGTCAGAGATGCCCGTGGGTGGCACAGGGCTCAGAGACTTTTCTAAAGTGACCTGCAAATCCTCCAGGTTTAAGGTAAAGAGCCCCAGCCCACGACCATCACCACACTGAGTGGCTGCGATCATACAGGACCCCCCTCTCAGGGCAAAACAGCAAAAACACTTCCACGATTGCCTTTTTTTTTTTTTTTTTTTTTTTTTTACATAACGTTGGGGCCACTGTCCTAGATTTCCCTGGCAAGCAGTCAAAAAAGGGTTCTTCGTGCTGGGTAAAGCCTCCTACCCAGCGCTGGGATGATGCTACGCGAGGGGTCCTGTTCCCATCCCGACGCTTCCAGCCAGGCGTTCATTTTTGGCGAGCTGCCAGAGGAGGGTGCTCTGTTGTTAGATGAAGACCCTCCCAACTGGAGAGGCAGACAGAGAACAGAGGAGCAGGAATCCTCTGTACCTTACATCTCCCTTCAGGAAAGAGACACTCTGGTGCCTGCTTTTTTTTCTTTCCTCCCCCTCCTTTTTTAGTCTCATTCTGTCACTCTCTGGTTCTTTTACAATAGCAACAACAATGATCTTGTCTAAATGATTTCACAGGCTATTATTCAGGCACTCAACTTTTAACATTTCAATTTTGTCATTTTGTTGCTACACAAAAGGTGCACTTCTCCAGTATAATGTTCTGAGAATTATGTCAATGAGCAGTAATGGCTTTTAACATTAACTTGATCATTAACAACTACATTATCTGTGGCATAATCAGCACCTTAGTCTATTTTGTCATATTACTGTACAGATTTTGGAAATGAAGGCCCAGTCTAAGCAAAAGTTCCCTACATTACATTGTGATTTTTCTTTTAACTGAAATGCTTTTAAAACACTTAAAATTTTTTTTGTGAATACTTTAAAATTGGGTTTGTGTCAGTTTGTTTTACCTCTGGAAATGGGGGATAAATTTTTTTTAAATTGTTTTAAGAGCATCCAGGTTGGCATTTGAACTAGGTCAACTAGACAAGTTTATCTAAACCAGCACAAGCTGCAGACCAATTCCAGAAAGAGTATCTACTTTGAAAGTTGCCCATATCCAAAGTCTGCTCTATTTTTACATCAGTTTTACTCAATCTGTTCCATAAATTTACCAACAGAAGCTCTGCAGATGTTAACGCTTTTATATTGCTAGACAGAGGGTTGCCAATTTTAATTTGCCCTTGCCAAGGAGTCAAAGGTAACTCGAGAGTTTCTAGTCCATTTTCCATGTTTCCTAAATAAAATTGCCCTACAATTCACCTCCACACATCCTTCTTGTTTCTAACAAATCCCACAGCCCATGGTCTTTTGTTCATAAATTCATGTTCTTGGGCACAACCTTTCCTGGGAAAGAAGGATCAGCATCCCTAACTCTTCTTACATACTAAGGACCAGTGGTTTAACTGACAGGAAAGCCTTTATCACTCCAGATGGAATAAATCTATTGATTTTAATTGAGCTATGCTGATTTACTCCAACCAAGCACCTGCCCGACTCCCTGCACTTCTCCAGAGTCTCCCATTAGGATCTTGGACATGAGTGTTGTGACCCCTCATAAATCAGGATGTGGTGTGGCAACCCCCCACACCTGACACTTACATTCCCCCCTTCTTCCCAGACAGGAAAATAGCAAAGCCATGAGTAGGGAAGCGACCATCAAAAGGTCACACGCAAGGCAGGGGCCAATCCAGACTCCAAAGTTAGTTCTCCTGGCTCTCAAATGAGCACTTTATCCACCGGACCGTGTCCGTCCATGTGTTAAAGATGAAGTGCCACGGACTCGCTGGTCATTATGTGCTCTGCTGCTTACACACCTCATCAGCTTTTATGGCCCTACTGGTCAGTGCTCCACCACCCAGTGGTTACACCACAGCTCCGGTGTCCAGGGGTTGTTTCTGTGCTATCCAGGTTACCAAAGGCAAATAAAAGGGAAGACAAATAGTAAAAAGGTCCTAAAACTTGACGGAGGCTTCTAAAGCACCAATAGCCACGGAGCCTGTATGGAGTCACACACCAAGGTATACGTTTTCAGAATGAGTTCCCACATGGAAAAGGGCCTCCTGAAGTGAGAACAATCACTCAGAAGGTGCCCAGAGTGGGCAGACAGTGGTTGAGTTCACACCATGCAGTAGAAAAAGCCCAAAGCAGCTCCACTGTGCTGCGATGGCAGAGGACCCTTTATCTGCCATTTTCCACTTGACATCTTCTGATACATTCTAGATGCAAAAAACAATGGGAACATCAGGTCACAGCCACTCCCAAAGATGGGGAAACCTGCAGCTTTGAAGAGGATGGGCATTTTGTGGCTGCAGTATACCAGTCTAATGCAGCCAGGAGCTGAATAGCAATGAAAATAATCATTTAGCTCTATGTGTAAATAATTTCATTCTAGTAGCAGTTACAATCGTAACAATAATGAAAACAATCACAGAGACTCAGAGTAGCATTAGAAAGATGCCACATTTAATTTACAGAGTTAGTTAAGCTAAGTCTTACATGAAAGAAATATTTTTAATATAGTAATTAGATATTTGTTGGAAAATTCTTGCCTTATTCTTCTACCAGTTTTGCACTGTGGTTATTTTTAGATGTTACTGTGGTTTCTAGTGTTCATAACACCTCTGGCTATGGGCTCAGAAATGTGCTTGGGCTGATTCAGTGCTACAGAACCAACAGCAATGCTACTGCTCAGCAGTGGGAGAGTGGGATATGGACACACAGCTGTATCCCCAGGGAGCAACAAGGAATTCAGGTCTTGGGCTGAAAAAGTTTTCTTTAGAAACTGAAACCTCTAGGCATCTGGTGAGTGTGATCCAAGCAGAGCTCCTTGTGTTTTTGGACAATTTAAATGAAAAATTGAAACAAGATAAAATATTTTTCAGAACTTTATGAACAAGCATGAGTAGGCATGAAGTCAGCTTTAAAGAAGATGGGGGCACGTGGGTGCCTGGGGAGCTTTTCAGCTTGGAATGTCACAGCTGTGCCACTGGGATGTGGCTGTACATCTCCACTCAGGAGAAGGCTCAGGTATATCAACATTTAAGGCCACACTCAAGGACACGTGCCTGAGGTATTTAACATTTAAAAGTGCTTTTACACCAGAAATAAAAGCTTGTTTTTCACACTCACAATGTCATGCCTTTGTTGATAATTTTTTTCAGTAATTCCATTATCACAAATCACAGGACTGTCAAATACCCCAGGACTAGGAGATCACAGCCCAACAAGCAGCAGATACCCATTTGGAGGTTTTAAATAACATTCATTCATTTTTCAAATCCTATAACACCAGCTACCTACAACTTATCCACAGCAAACCCCAACACAAAGCCTGTAAAACCCACCACCCTACCTTATTCACTGCTTCAACTAATTTTAGTCCAGGGACTATCTCAAGAAATGAGAAGAAAAGCCTAAGAGGTTTCACACAAGCTGTTTGTGTTTAAGGACAGAAGTTTAAGCTCGAATACAACATAATTATGATGTCATTGAACAGCAAAAGCTGCCAGCACACACCGTGTTTTCATCACAGCACTACTACTGCAGGCACATTTGAAACACTACAGCATCTTCAGACTATAATTATAACTGTTGTTGTTTCTGTGGTTTCAAAGGTAATAGAACTTGTTCATAACATTTACACAATGCCAGCGTGCTGCATGCAAAATACAGATTAAGTGTCTCAGGCAAAATATTCCCACCAAAATACCTGCAGGCCAGCAGGTTATGATTTAACATTATTGTGAGCAGGAAATAAAAATGCAACACTAGACATACAACACCCAAATCCTTCCACCTAATCAGATAAACCAAGCTAGACTTGCCTGCTTAACTGATGGGCAGATTCAACTCTTGAGAAATAGTTCAAAAGCCATCTTGGCTTGCATGGTCTCATCAGCATTCCCCAACAAAGAGCCAGCATGAAAGAAGGAAAAAAACTTCAATAGCAAAGGCAACTGGGGGGGGGGGGGGGGGGCAAGGATAAAACTATTTACCAGTGCCCATGCTCCCTACCCTCCTCCCAGCCCATCTGAGGTGTTAGTGGTGTGGTGCCTCCTCACCCCACCACAGGGAGCTCACAGCTGTGCCTCCCCCCAGGTGTTGCAGATGGGATTTCCAGGAGGTCCTTCCAGTCAGGAATCACCTACAGCTGTTGTACAGAAAAGGAGAGAGTGGATCTCACACAGTTAATGGATAAGTTCGCTCATCTTCACCACCTTGCTGTTCAGCTTCACCCACAGAGGTGCAAAGAGAGGCAGATGTGGCATTTGGCAAGCTGTCAAGATACATCTTTCTTTTTAAAAGTAAGGTGCACTTCCCTGGCTGCTCTCAGCCCAGTCCTTCTGTCTGTAACAGCTCTGCTGTCAGCACTGAGGATGCCCTTTTCAAACATTGGCAAGGAGGAGTTGGGTGATACAGTGGTAAAACAGCCATTTTCTCCAAGAGCGACCCAAAATGGAGACCTGTACTTTCCACCTAACTCTAATCCTTGCAGATAATTCCTCACAGATATGTTCTTTCACCAGGCAGGCCAAATTCTCCTCCCTGGACTTACCAGCCATGGATGCAGCCATCCTGCCACTCTGAGGGTCTCATGCTGCACCCGTGATATGACACGGGGTCCAGATGCCACCACCCTGACATCAATCATAGGCACAGCACATAAACTTTCAGTTTTACCAGCGGTGTCATTTTTATTGTTTCATCCATCACACTGCACTCCTCACTCTGCAGGCAGTCTCTCCCTCTAAGTATTTCTTGGAGTTGTGGAGCCCGAGGACAGAACTGAAGCTTTGGAAGTATCGTAAAGGTTATTCCCATTGACAACCACCACAATCTTATTGTCTATCTAGCTAAATAGTAAGGGTCACTTGAAAAGTTAACGGTGATGCTGCTACCAAGAGTCTTGTGATGCCTGCACTTCCTGTCAGAAAAACACTCAAAGCGAATCTGAAATCAAAGTAGACAAAGCTAAAGTTCTGCTTATGAATGTCCCACCCAGTCACTGCAGTGTTGTCTCCTTTGATTTCAAATTCACTTTGAAACTCTCCAAACAGGAGGCGCAGCTCAACCTCGGAAGCAGAAGATGCAAAGTGGGAACACCACCCGTTTACTTCTCACGTGGCTGGTGCTAGCAGGTGGAGGATGCTTAACAAAAGCCATAATAAGCCCCCAATGCTAATTCCAAAAGGGAATTACCTACCCACATTATCCTTTGGTGCTTGTGCTTCCCAGCATAGGCGTACAGGGCTTTTTATTATTCCAGAAACCACCAAGTGCAAACGGAGCAGCTCATTCCAGCTGAACCAGGACTTTCTGCATGAGCTGACATTTTGGAAAGTAGTTTCTTTCTTGGAGCTGAGATGGGATTTTTCTGGCTTAAGCAAAATGGGAAATTGTCCACAGTCCTTTACTTTCACTCCTAGCATATTTTCACTAAGTAATATGCAAGCAAAACAGTCCAGAAAATGCTCAGTCACAGCAACAAGTTTTTATAGCCACTTTATTTGAAAGAGCAGAATATTTTTGGCAATGTAGTTGGAATGACAGCTCCCTAATTTTTCAATACACCATTTGCTGCTTTTGCACACATTTATACCTTTGGATCTAGAGACGAAATTGAGTAGCCACTGCACCATGTTTGAATACACAGTCAGGAGGCATGAACCACCTTCCCACTCCAGAGTATGGGGGACCCAACAGACCCACTGGAATGATAAGAGAGGACATTTCTCATGGGGACTGAAGCTCCCAGAGCAAGCCAATTCCTGCCTTCACAGTGCTACTTCTTTCCTGATGACACTTAGCTGGGAGCTGGGAAGGGCAAAGCTGGCAGACTGGAAGATTGCCTAATGTGCTGTGACTGACATGTAATCGAATATTCAACCACTGGTCCTCATGTCGGTGGTAAAGTGAATATGACACCCTTCAGCTTAGTTGTGATCACGGCTCGTTCTTCTGCAAACAGTTTCACAAAGGTGCAGCCTGGCTCCTTGATGAGGCGGATGTGTGAGATGGGAGAGCAGTCACGGAGGTCACCTGCTGCTGGGAATGTGCCGAGGACCTGCGAGGGACTGACCTTTAAATGCCAACCGCATCCCCGCCGTGCCCCCGCACCTCGCGCCAAGGTGGGACCCCACACTCTTTGCTTTCACAGCCACCATCACGCTCAATGACCTGGATGAGCCACCTGTTCGACATCAGAGGGGTCTTTATCTCTTGGAGCCTTTTTGGATCTGGGAGTGCCGAGAAAAAAAAAAGACACACACACACATATTAAAAAAAAAAAAAGAACATTTGGGGGTGAGAAACCCCAAGGGAAGGAACTCAGATGTTCGGGTCAGGCCTTAGAAAAGGTATCAATTCTTCTTTCCACTTAGCACAGCCTGCTGCCTGCCCAGGCTCTTTGTCTCTGCCCTCTTCCCAGTACAGAAAGCATTTCCCTTTTAAATGACATCTGAGCGCTGACATGCTGGAGGCACCCATCCTGCATCATCTCTGGCAGATGGTGCAGCTGGCCACGATTTTCGGGATTGCTTAAATAAAACCACAGTGCCATATCAAGAAATGTAGAGAAAACGCTCAACAGTGCTTAAGATGTTTAAACATCACAAACTGTCTAAGACTTCAGCTCGCTGTACTGCGCATTTTTGGTGATGTAACTGTTCTTATTGACGGTAACAGTGAAATCTCCATCATGACTCACTTCATTTTCTTTCTGGGAGGCAGAGGCAAATCTTATGATATTTCTGCTCTGACCCAATACTAGATTCTTTCACCTTGCTGTGTTAGGAAGAAGTTTGGACAGCTGTAACAACACAAGTCAAACGCTTGAGGTTTTTTGGAGAAGGGAGCTCCACTGCTGCTGGCATCAGATCAGGGGTGCCCTGATGCCATCATATAAGAAGCTGACCCACTCCCACAGTCCACAAAGCCAGAAGCACCTCTGCATGGCTTTCACAGACATCCAAGAGATTTAGTGCAAGCAGCAATGCTCAAGCCAACATAAATGCCATTTTTTCCTTTTCCCCTATGGTTTCGCTTGCTTTGAGCTAATTAGCCTGATGGCCATTTCCCTGCCCCCTGGAGATACCATGTTTAGTGGTATATGTATTTTGGGAAAAAAGCCTTTTAAGTGAAAATTGTCATTGTTGTATCCAGGAGTCATGTAGTTCTTTCTAGCTCTACAATAAGTCTTCAGCTTTTCTGCTAGTGATTAAAATTAGGTGGGTTACTGGAAAATTGCAACTTCAGGAAATTTTTAGTCATAACTAAATGAAATCTGGGGCTGTGAAAGTGAAAAAAAAGGATTTAATTCCAACTTAGCAGGGCTCCTTGAAAGTTTAAGCCCTGGTAGACCCCAAAATACATGAGATAACCTTGCAGCATTTGTGAAGTTACCACAAGAGAGCCATTACCTGTAGGGGTCAAAGGAGACCCCTCACATCTGCATTGCAGAAAGCTACTGAATCCAGTGATATCTGGGAATCTGCCTAAAATTTACTGCATTTCCCAACAAGAGAGGCACTTGGAATGACACTAACATTCCTGAAACAAATGAAGGGGCCTAGGTTTCGTTCTCCAAACCCTCCTCGGTGTTATCTTGCCTCAGGAAAGAGTGCCTGTCACAGCGAAGTGGAGCAGCTTGCAAAGATATTCAGAAGGCTCGACATGAAGCCAATCCCTGAGAAGCTGAGATGAATTCCTGTGAAGTTGCAGGCAGGTATTTATTTACTGTGCATATTGACTGGCAAACCTTAAGACATTTCAGAGCACCATCACCTGGGGGGCGTCACCCCATCATCCTCCTCACATTGTCTTTCCTCACAGTCCCCAAACTAGTTGGGAAAGCAGCAGGGAAAGGGCAGGGGGTGCACTCCAGAGCTCCTCACACATCTCTCCATGAGGGCAGAGCTGTGAGCATGGGCAGCTGGCCGCCCTCCACGGGGACCAGCACACGGCTCCACCGCGCGCAGGCACCTCCGGCCGCAGATGTCGGCTTTTATTGCTCAGGTCTCCTGTATCACTGGGCCACCTGTACAACATATTTAACGTACAGCAGTTATTCTGTTGCTGTTTGAGCTGAAATAATCTTGGCAGGAAATGGCAGTTAAACCCAGGCATAATTTTTTACACCGTGTGTAATGCAAAAATCACCTCTTTGGATAAGTAATATACTCTCGTTGCCTTCTTGGTGGAATATAGTATTTCTTGTCCCATCAGAAATTGGCCAGAATTGGTATTTAGTATCTAAATGTCTCCATTCCAGGCTCAGATTGTGATTCCTGAAAAAAAGAATGGAACTTTTACAAACTCTGGATTTTAGATGTGGGATACTGTTGGCCCCTTCTCAAATGCCAAGATGGTGAAAGGCAGCCCCATCACAGAGTTAGGTTTGAATGGAGGCCTCGTATTCAAACACAGATCCAGGATTTGGATGTGGCTTTTGGATTTAATCCCATTCCCAGCCATATCCATTTGATGTAGCAGAACAGGCTATCACACTGGTTGAAAAAACACTTGGAGCATCTATTGCCTTTTTTTGCAAGTGAATTTCAAATTTTCTTTGCCCAAACTGAGAGAGAGGTAACATGACTAAATATTACAAGAACATCATTTTCTGCTGCTGCTGCTGTTCAAGACATACAGTAGGTTTTTTCCCTCTGTTTGCTTTAAAAATTAGGTTGCTAATGATAATGTTCCTCTCATAGATGATCTTGTACTTTTTAATGATACCCATAGTTTTCCTCCACATAAATGACTAAATCCTCACAGAAATCTCTGTCTTGATTAGCACTCCTGCTAGTAAAATTTCACATACTAAATCAGTACCAGCTGTAGCAAGAAAGAATGAAAAAGGCAAGTGTAAATGTTCCATATGCCCTACCAAATTGGCATCTGTGTCAGTAACCCTGTGTTTTTTTAAACAATTGTATACATACATTCTCAGAAGTGTTTTGCTCACAGGATTCTGCAAGCAAAATTTCCTCTGTTGGTACATCACTGAAATGTCACATCTAAAAAAACCCCAGCAAGGAGTTTTGCTGCTTCTCCTCCCTACACCCAACCCCGGCGCACAATTCAATGAGTTACCTCGAGTTTGCCGCACCTTTGTTTTGACGCCTGCTCCCCGTAACCTGACTCTGGGACACTCCTGCAGAGCTGCTCCACATTTAGCACTCAGTTATTAGCAGCACCACTGAAAGCCAAAGCTACTACGGCGCTGTAATTATTTCCAAGCTGAATTCAGAAATAAGGACTCGAGTTCCAGCTCGGCTGCTGGGGAATGCTGCTCCGATGAGCCAACAGCTCATCTTTCGCGTGACTCATGAGTGATGATGATGCAGGAGGGAGTTTGTCCCGGGGACAGCCCAGAGCTCTGACCTAGAATGGGCAGTGACTCAGCTCCATTCTGCAAAATCACGGTTTGGGTGCAGGGTAGGTGATAGTTGCAGCCTCTTGGACCAGCCTGACGCTTGTAAACCGGCTGAGCACCACCTGCTCCATCGCTCTGCTGTGCAGCAGAAGAAAGCCTGGAATACAATGCAATAAATATAAGCACAGTACAACTTAAAAGTAACCATGTCCTCAGCAAAAACACTTTAAAGTCAACTTATGCCTATCCTGACACTGGAATTCAATCAGTATGGCAGAACGGACTTCCAAAGTTAAACAAATACTAACTAGTGCTCCAAATGGGTAGCAAACGCCGCAGCCTCCTGCGGAAAGGCGATACGGAGCCAGACTGTCCACTGGTGTAAGTCAAGCTCACTTCACTGGACTTGGGTTGAGCTGTGCTGATCAACACCAGCTGACTGATCCACTGCAAACCCCAGAGCCAGCCATCATCTTCCCTGACATGGGATGATACAAAGTAAACAAGAAAAATTAAGAAGTAGTTAAGGGCATAAATAGGATGTTTCTGGGAATAAGAAATTATTTCTTGAATTTCCAAAAGTCAGGAAGACCCTCTTTCCTCACACTCTTGGCCATGACAAACTGGTGACACTTGTTCTGATTTTTTTCCAGTGCAATGTGGAGTGTATATTTGCACATCATGTCATGCCTGTCCATGGTAATCAGAAGCCATTATTTCCAAAAGCTCAAAATTCCCTCCTGGACTCTGGTATGCCAAGTGTTTTACTTCACAGTGATTTCTTTTCTTTTCTTTTCTTTTTTTTTTTTTTCATGGTTGATTTATAATTGCTGCAAACAGAAGTTTATAATGGAAATGCTGACAAAACTGTAAGTACAGTGTCACGTTAACGCTACCATTGCTGCCTCTTTGTCAGACTTTCCTTTAACCCTATGAGCCAAGACTTGGATCAAGTAACAACAAAAGCCCAGAATACACAGGGCATAGGAGACAGAGTGGAGAAGTGGAGACAAAACTCCTGGAATAAAATCCTTGCCTCAGTGAAATCAAAGGGATTTTATCCCTGGTGTCTAGTCTCACTTCTGCCAGACACTTGCTGTGCAATTTGGACAAATTTATCCTCTGCAAAATGGACAGGAAAATATGTTCTGCACTTACCTTACAAGTGTTGTAGCATGATTAGCAAATCATGCTATTAAAGAAGCAGGGGAAGGCTGAGGATAAATATAAACACTACCTACATATTTACAAAAAAAGTAGGCAAATATTATTCTAGGAATCCTCTATGCATGGAAGGCGGTAGGATCTTTACTGCTCTGCCTGCATGTATTTACACAGAGACATCAGTATAACATTCCCCTGCAACACCCTCATTATTTGGGTCTTCTCTCATGTTTGCGATTTTCAATTTTATTCCTGGCTTAGGTCTCATTCCTGACATTTTTATGTAGGTTTTGTATGCAATAATATACATACATTAGATGGTGTCGAAACCATCAACCCGAATTGCTATTTTTAGCACAGTGCAGAGGATGGGACAGAGACATAAGTGACAATTAAAGAGAATATATTCAGAGCTGTCATCAGCAAATATTTTTTTCTCTTGCCAGGAATCCTGAGTGCGTAGAAGGGCCTCCCTAGGCAAAGTTTTTAAGGCAAAACATTTGGGTCATTCAAAAAAACCCCAAACAAACCCACAAGTAAATGACATCACCAGGAGGCTGGGCTGCTCGAAGGTTCCCAATCGCCGACTTTGCGAGAAAATTCTTATTTGCTCCCTCAAATTGCTGATCTGCCTCTTTGCTTCTGTACTACCCATGCACAGTGCCTGCAGATGTATATAATTTACAGAGCTTTCCTCATCAAGGGGATTAGGCAGCCCTCTTTCAATATGTATAAGAAGTACAAACACACACTTACCCACTATGTTTTACGCCTGCCTGCAACAAACAGCTGAACAGATTGTGATGAAATTCAGACATTGACAATCTGACAAAAAACTTCTTTTTTCCCTTAAAATCTGGCTTCCAGAAGTTTTGCAAATCTAAATATTTTATTTGAATACCGCAAGGGCCCCAATCTTATGGAAAGCCTACGAAGCAAACATGGAGATACGTGTAGTTAAGGAGGGGAAAAAAAAAATAGCACAGACACATACACAAAACACATCTATTTGGTGCAACTTGCCAATTTTCACAATGATTCGGGTGCGTTTTCTCTGCCTGGCTCCTGAGACTGCAACTAGACTCCTCTAATAAGCACTTTTTACCCACCAGTGTGTCAACGGTGCTTTAACAGTAGTTTCAGTGTCAAATTGCCCTTTCCTCAGCAGGGATTGTTAAGCCTTTCTGTATTATACTTCCAAGACTCTCACGAGCTGGAGTTGGGAGATATAATATTTTCTTTGAAGTTTGCATTTCACAACACACTGGGATGCAAACAAGCTCCAGTTTCTCAGTAGTCAAACAATTCTGGCACACAGGGACTAGGACTAAATATTGTACCGAATTTTCTAATTACGTCTTTGTGATATTTACTACACGATGTTAGGTGAAAGCAGATCCTAATCAATATAAAACCCCTTGTCTAAACAGGACATCTGGGCTTTGAAATATTCTGTTTGTTGTCTAGAAATTACCCTGTAGCAAGCCACTGTAACAATATAATATCTTAGTCATGGAAAACTTTGGAGTATTTCTGATAAACTTATCATAAACAGATGAGTGCTTTCTCTCTTTCAGTATTAAGGTGATGTAAAAAGTGAAGATAAAAGTCAGCTGTATGCATAAAATCATAGAGACTTTTGCCAACAAAATGCTGTGTTTACAAGTTTAAAAGATCCAAAGTCTGAAAAGGCAAAAAATTAGGATTCTTAAAGTAACACTAACTCAGCCACATGGCACATCCTGGCAAGCACATTTAGCAAAATAAACATTAGCATATTCATATACACATTTCTACAGCAACGTATTTTTAATGTGGCCAAACTAATTCAACAATGGGAATCTCAACTTTTCTCATTTTAAGGCCAGATTCTCAGCTGGCAGAGACATATTATTTCAACAAACCGACATCACCGACAGCAGCGAAGCAGCAGAGCCGCCTCCTTCTGAGCAGGCAAGTGCCAGAGTCTGATGCACTTACGATGACAAGTCTTTCTTTCTGACTTCATTATCAATATTCATACAACAAGACAGACAGATGTGACTAAGAATCAGCTCCTCCGATAGAATCCTGAGCCTTCCACTACAAAAGCACTCATGAGAGTTGCTTTTCTGCCTGTATTTTGTCACGTAAGAGAATCAGGAGGAATCCAGCCCCCCTGGCAGAAGGATTTCACAGCACAAGACATGGGCAGTTGTAATTCTTTGGCCCTGAATTTTGGATGATGCCGATTTTTACTGATTGTCTCGGCTTTATCTTACAATTCCTTGATTTGGTTCTTCCGACAGCAACGAACTGCACCGGAGGGGAGCATCTCCCCGCTCATCACAGACATGTCAGCGTAGGATCCATTCCCACATCCAAGCCTTCCCACAGAGAAAGTTTTCTGTGCTGAGGACATTCTCTCTGGATAGCAAGGCAGATCCAGGCTCCCAAAGCAGCTGCCTTTGCAAAGCTGGCTTATCCCATCACCCCCGAATTGCCCTTGGTGGAGAGGATCTCTGGATGGCGCTGGGCCAACCTCACCAGCCCTTCTGCCTTCCCAGCCTCCCAGCACGGGTGCCCTCCCATCACACCAGGGCTCCACAGCCTGGGATAAGGGGATCTAAAAATGACACAAAGCCCCCTTTGCCCCACCTTAATATGACCTATGCTAAATCCAGCTTGGCTGGGGTTGAGGATCAAGGCCCTTAGACACTCTTAACTTAATGCTCCAGGTAGGAATACAACTCCCCCCCCATCACTCCCTGTTTATTTTTATTTTTCGAGTGCTCAAGGTCCTGGTCAGGACTACAGCCCCGCTGAGTGACACACACTATAAATATGGAAAAACCTCAAAAATTCTCAGTTTAAAGAAAGGTTACATGAAGAGAAGGCAGCAAGAAGCAATTGCATGCAAGTTGCTTGTGTGCACATAGTTTCTTGTTTGATTTTTTTTTTTGCCAAGGATCTTGAACCTCACCCAGCTGGACTTTGAGGCATCCAGAGCGAGTTGGTTAATTGCTAACAGCCTTCATAGAGACACACAGGGAATTAATCCTCAGATCACCTCTTTTCCCCTTTGCATGTCACCAAAAAAAAAACCAAAACAGAGAAAATCTTAGCTGTCCGTACTATTTCCAACAGTAAATGTTGCCATTTCGGAGTTAGATATGAAAGGAAAAAAATAAAACTGGAAAGCACTTCACACCTTTGAGCTCTGTAGACTGTTAACAAACTGGAGAGATATTGGCAAAGAGGTTCAAAAGTTAGTAGGGGCGACAGACAGAAGAACAGACAGTGCAATTGCTTCATTTCCATAAGTGCTCATGCCAAAAAAATCAGATCTGATTAATAATTAAAAAACAAACAAACAAAAAACCCCATTATTTAGAGAATCAAGAATAAGTCTGACTGGAAAGTTCAAAAAGGCCTGGACATATAAAAACAAAAGGTTATAGTGCAAGTCCCAGCTTTGAGGTTTTTTTACAGCCCTTCCACATGAGCGGGATGGCTCCCATCCCACAGGGACACCCACCCTCCCCTGGGACTCTCAGCCAGGAGCACCCAGGCCACAGGGTGGGAATGGCCACCCAAGGGCCCTGGGCCAATTTCCCAGAGACACCTCCAAGCTCTGAAGATCTAAAGATCCCCTGAATAATCCTATTCGGGGAGGAGAATTATAACCATGAAGGGCAAAAACGGGGGGAAATGGGATCCTTCCTCAGGCCCCTGGCAGACACGGAGGGGACAATGGGGAAATAAGAGCTAGCACAAAAGTTTCCTCGAGTACACCCTCAGCCACTGCCGTTTCAGATGAGAATTTCCAGAAGCAGGAACTAAAAGAATATTATTATTTTCTTTGAGGGATTAATTACTTTGCCACTTGTTACCTTTTGTTAGAGGCATGACACCCCATAACCTTGTTGCACAAGGCACCAGATGTCCATTTAAATGTCAGTTTTGAACAAAAAATGTTTTGTTTTCCCATTTGAGTCCACAAGTTATTTTCTTTCTGCTAAAACCCCCATGAATTTTAAGGCGAGCAGACACCAAAACGTGCTACAAATGATACAGACGGGTGCTGAGTTCTCTGGGTGAAAATATATAAATAAAGGCAGTCCTTCCTCCTGCTTGCTGGGGACGCATATCCCCTTACAAATAAGAAAGTATTAAGAAGATGTTATGAAAAATAACAAAGAATAGCAGAGAAATCAAAAAGTGAGTGGCACTTCAGATGGAGTTTAGCAAATTAAGTCATTGACCTGAAGAGGAGATTAATACCAAACAAGGTGCCCCTTCTTCTGAAGTAATGAATATTCTTCAAACAGCAAGGGAGCACTGACTGCTGTTTGATGCTGATGACATTGAAAATTTAGGAGAACAGAAATTCCATCATTTTTCATTTGTATGCAAATGCGCCTGTTCCAGAAATTAACCCCTGAACCCCATGTCAGTTTTCATCTGGAGGAATTCTCTTCGCTCGCATCACACAGCGCAGCCTTGCTGCTATCCTGGGGTCACTGGGGCTTCCCCACACACAACAACACAAAACACTAAAACAAAACAACCCAAAAAAAAAAAAAAAAGGTCCCAGAAAACAAAAAAGGGAAGAAAGTAGGGTGGGGGAAATTGGCCAAATCGTGCCAGGCTTTGTTTCCCCCCATTAATGGGGTATAAAGGAACAATAGGAGCCAAAGCCTGTTGTAAAATGCACATCTCTAATGCCTGGCTCTGGGTCCTGGCATCATTGTCATGCAAAAGGCAGCTCTACCTCTTTAGGCAGAGCAGCACCCACTAATCACTTCCACTGGTGCTAAGGTGAACCTTGGGCCAATATACAACCCGTATTACTCTTCCTTTCAGCTCGGGCTTCCACTGTTAAAAAGTTCCTTTGTCACTTAGCACCTTAGACAAATGCGACTATCTGCATCTGAAGGGGAAAGAGATGATGGAGGTTTTTTAATTGATGTGGATTTAATTATGCTAATTTAGACAGCTGTAAAGCCTTTTCAGTAGAGCTGCATAATGGGACCAGCAAATACAGGTGTCCTTCACTGCAGGCGCTTAATGTTTAACCTCAGTCGTTTTGTAAGGAAGGGAAAATGCAAAGTAATGGTTAACCGGCAGAAAGCTCTATTTCTTGAGGACCTAAAGAGGACACTTCACTTTGATTCTCCCTACAATCCCATTGAGGGCTGCAGAAATCCACACACGCTGAGCAGAGCACAAATACTTTTCATTGCAGTGATGAAGATGCGGCTGAGGCAGAAACAAGAGGGTTCCGGCCTGCCACAGACTTCAGCATCCTGCACAGGGTGTCCTTTGCTTAATTTAGGCCATCTCTGAATAAATGCTTAATTTAAGACAGCTCTTTCTTGTCCTCTTTTTTAATCTTTTGGATCTGGCCACCTACAGCACCAGCAATGATAAAACCAGTAAGGCATTTTCTTCAGGTGTGTTCTTGGTGTCTTATCCAGACCCCTCTGAGGCTGCTATGCCTCTGCCTTTCCCAAAATTCCTCATCCCACACCCTACATCCTTTCTCTAGGCTGGGGCTGATACCTCCAGGGACCATTTGGAGATTCATTCCCCAGGTTTGGCTGGGAGTTTGGCCAGTTTGGCTCCCCAGGGTGGCCATGCACTATGAAACATCAGTGCTGCTCCCAGGGAAGAGTGTAAATACTTGGCCAAAGGTGAGGAAGGGACCACTGAGCTTTTTTAATATAGCATGAATCACAGACCAGATGTGCCTGTGGGTGTTGAAACCAGATGATCTCTGAGGTCCCTTCCAACCCAAAGCATTCTATGATTTTATGATTCTGTGATTCTTTGACTGCCAGAGGCAGCCTCAGTGACCAGGTACTTGAAGCTCTCCTGTTCAGTAGCACTGTCTTATTTGTATGACCACTCTTTTTTTTTTTTAATAATAGAAATTGCTATTTATTAAATACTTGTTAGAGTAGGAAAGAAATCTTGGCATACAAGTTCTGGTAGACTTCACTGAAGCAATTTCAGGTGTTACTGGCTGATTTACACATCACTCATTGCTGGTGCCACAAGCACAGTCTGCTCAGGAAGGTGCACTTTGGGCTGTGCTTTCCTCCCAAAACATCTCTTTTTTAAAGGAGTGCTGCCAGACTGGTGAATATGCTGGAAATATGCACTACACCATCAGATGGAGTTGATTTGGGTAAGGCAGGAGAGAGAAGATTAAATCCAGGTGTACAAAACTATCCACTGCTACATCTTCTTTCGGTCTCCTGAGGCAAAAAGAGGTAATGGAAGTGCTTTCCCATCACATGATGCAGTGTGTTGCTCCACTAGGAGCTGCTCTGCATATCTGTGTCTGTCTCCACCTGGACAATGCACTATCTCCAATCATTCCTAAAGTGCAGCAGAAATGGGCTTTTATCCCACTTTACACTGTGCTTATATGATTTGCCCAAGGTCATTGAGAGCAGAGATGGAAATTCAGATTTTTTTTTTTTTTCCATTGTTTGATGTCCCATTACAACCCTCTCTTTCCCCACCTTTTCCCTCCCTGTCTGCATTTCACCTTCTTAGCTCCAGGCACTGTCTATGGCGATTCTTTCAATTTTGGCAATAGTTCCTGTTCTGGGAAATGCTAACAACAGGCACCAAGGGGGTAGCAAAGTCCTGAGCTTCAACCAAATTTCCTGGCTTCCAAGTCTGCAAATTCTGCTGCCTAGATACAGATAATTCTCCCGAAACACTAAGTCCCCTCGTCCCCTCAGCTCCTCCTCAGGAACACCAAGTGCAGAGCACTCCACAGCTATTACATTCACATGCATATATTATAAGCTTCAGCTTGACAAGCTCGACGGTGACAGTGTCAGTCACCCTTCACCCTCCTGCTGTGGTCCAAAGCAGGATTCAGCACCTGTGGGGCTGTGCTGGGCTCTCTCTCATGGCAGCTGAAGGGCCAAACACAAGTTAATCTGGGAGATGTCCTTCCCAACAACCACACCTGACTTCCTGGCCTGTTTTCCCCAAAGCCTCCTCGGTCATTCTGGCAGCTGGGACACCAACAATATGCTTGGGGTTGGGCTGAGTTTTCCTCTTGGCTGCTCTGAGCTCTTTGATGCCATTTTCCTTGACTCACCCTTGATTATGGTGGATGGTCTCTATTACATTTTCAGCTAACCTGATATCCACACAAAAGGCTTTGGGGTAGGTTTTATTTCAAGTGTTATCCAGTCGTAGGTTTGCCCGATGCAGAAATGTCAGAAATGGTCCTAGAGCCAACCAAATCCCGGTGCTTAGCCCAGCAGGAGATCGAATTTCTTCTGCATACCCAGGATGAAAATGCACAGGCCCTTTACCAGGGACAGCCAACATACAACATACCAATTTAAGCACTCTGCTCTGTATTTTAACAGATTTTAGGAATTTGTGGGAATTCTCTTTAACACTGGAGAGGAAAAGATCTGAAGAAATGCTCTAGCAAAAAAATATACAAATGGGTGCTTTGATAACTATAAAGTTGCTTTCTTGGACCAAGAGCCCACATTAGGAACCAAATAAAATATTTAAAGGCAAAAATTCTGCAAAGTTTCCTCCCGCGAAAGGGAAAATATGGTCTCTGCTGTACCAGACCTTCCTTTTGCAAAATCTGTTTAGGAGTTGCCATGAAACAAGCAGGATTCAACAAAGAGCTTGACAATTTCTGTTAAAGTTGCATTTATATATTTTTCTAGGAATGGTTGGTTTGATTCTTCTTTAAAACCAAGTGTCAGGTTGAATTTCAGACCACATATAAATATAATTTTGCTCTCACATAATGCTTTTGTATCTGGTGTAATTCCATCTACTGCAGTGGTGTTACCTTTCAGTTACCCTAATGGGAACAAGAGCAGAATTACACTGATAAAAAAAGCTGCTTACAGAAAGAAAGAGCACGGGAATAAATACTTCCTCTGGCTTATTTAATATATTTGTTTGTCCAAATTGTAGCAAAGATATTTATTTCAAGGAATATTGTTTGATCAGCAAGAGTAAACACTGATATGTCTTAAACAGCAACATGCAGTTTTTACAATTCATCAAACGACACCTAGGATTGTTTAGCTGGTCAACTAAAAGAAACAACAAAAGGTTTCAGGTCATATAATTATACCCTTCTGTTTCCCAACTTTCTATGAAATCTCTGCCTAAAAATAATCCCAACATCCGGCTGTCTTGCAGAATTGGCTTATTTTAAAACATATAAAAACTCTTATTGCAGCCTTAGCCATTTTAAGGTCTCGGTGCTGACATGGAGTAATAGTGCTTAGCACTACTATATACCGCTTTCCATCTCCAAAGCACTTTACAAACATTAGCTAATTAATCCTCACAACACCCCTGTGAGGTATGTAGGTAAGTATTGTCATCCAATTAGGTAAGTATTAAGCACTGTTATCCCACCAGATAAGTATTAAGGTCTCCCATTTTACTGGGGAGCCTGAGGACAACAGGTTAAGTTGCTTACCAAAGGTCACAGGGGGAGCTGGTAGAATAAAACTTGGGATGCTTTGGTTTCTTGAGGGCTATTCAGGCATCCGGGTAGCATCCGGTGCTGCTCCCTCCACAAAGGCATCCCTCGCCATCCACATGGAAATTAGGGTTTTCTATACCCCTCCAAACACAGAGTGATGAGTACAGCATGGTGGAAAAGATGTGCCTGAGGAACACAGCCGCCCCCTTTTTGGGCTGGGCAAGGATGACATCGCCCAGCAAAGTTCTCAGGAAGTTTTTTGAGAAAAAAGGTTTGGATCAGGGCATTTTCCTGTGGGTGCACATGGACACGCATTCAAAAGAATCATCAGGCCTTGCCAATCAAAAGCTCCTTCCTCCCCTCTCAATTCACCTTTCTTTCCCATTATTTTATAAAGATGGATTCATATTAAAGCCTCACATCCATGCCATAAAGATATAATTCCCTTTCCATTGTCATTTTCATCTTCTGAACATAAAGTAGTCCAATTTGAAGCCACAGCTCAGAGGCTTCCAGGTTTGTAGGAAAGCTTGAATCCCCAAATACACTTGGTGGGACAAATCCCTTTTCAGAGGATCTAGAGAACAGACAGCCCAGCACACTTTGGGTTTAAACAAGTCTCAACAGATGTCAAGCTGGCGAAATAACATCATCTGTCCCCCAGAGACAATGCCAGCGTTCACATCTGCTTCCAATTTCACTTCACTGCTGGAGAAAAAGTGAAAGCTCCTACTGTAACTCCACTTGGAGCTGCGGCTGAAAGTTAAAAGAGTCCTGAACTAAAGTCTAAAGGTTGGACTTGGTGATCTTGGAGGTCTTTTCCAACCTAAATGATTTGGTGATTCTGTGATTGACTTGGAGTCTGAGGGGTTTTGTGAAGTCACTGAACTCTAGACCAGTGTGAGAAGGCCCCAAAACAGGAAAACCCACCCTGAGTGAGCCTGCAGAAGGTGCAATCCTAGGCAGGGCACATTTCAGGGCCTGCCCAAGGACCCCTCACTTGGGATGGACAGTCAGGACTGTCCTTGGCTCAGCAATTTGCCACTTGACTCGTGGCAATGTCATCCAACTCTTCTTCTGGATGCAAGGCACCAGCAGTGATGCTCCAGCTCTTCTGGAGCGGAGGCAAATCCCAAGTGTTAAAAAGAAAAAAAAAAGACCTTGACTAGATTTCAACTGTGCTGATTTATGTTTTCAAGTGGAAGGCGGATTTAGCCGAAGTAAACTACACAGTTTTTAGATCATTCAAAATTCATGGCAGTTTGATCCCACAGGACGTCAAACAAACACAAATGATTTGCCAGGAATCCCTACAAATTGAAATAACCAAACCACACACAGTTCCAGAAAAAGTCTTGAACCAGTTCTGAGGCAGGAAAAAGTAAGGATTAAAATAGAGAATTTTTATTTTATTCATCTACACAAAAACATCTCCAATGCAATGCACATCCAAATCAAATGCACACCAAGAAGGAGCACAAATATATAACATCTTGAAACTCAAAACTCCTCCAACCCACAAACCAATAGGAAATAGACAAATGAGAATAAGAGTCATGAAAACAGAAGGTACATTTAGATTCTCTTGCACTCTCTGGAGTGTTTTATTTTAACATAGGGCTGAAATAGAAAATAAATCAATCTGAGAAAGCTAACACAAAATGCAGGTAACAGACATATCATGTGTGGTACAGTCATGAGAAAGAAAACAGACAACCAAAACTGTGACAAGAATGTGCTTAGTTATTATATTCTTTCAAGCTTGGTCTGCCAGCACTTTTTCCATTTTTTTTTTCTTTCTTTTTTTTTTCCTATATACTGGTCATCAGTGTCTGCCAAAAGACTTTTCATGGATTTCTGCAATTCCATTTCCCCCCAAATGGAGGAAATGATGTTTCTCCACAACCACAAGACCCAGCTGTAGGTTTTACACCACAATTTGTAGCTGTAAACTAACACAGTGACACGCCACCCCCCTGCCTAAATAACCAAGACCAAGCCAGTAGTGAAATTTCTGTGTGGGTTATGCAAAATGAAAGGATTAAAAAATGAAAAGAGCATTCACTTCATGTTGCTCCTTTAAAACATTATCACATAGCTCTTTTTTTTTTTTTCCCTAACCTGACCTTTTTTTCCCAACGGTTTATCTATAACTTAATATAACTAATTCTTTTGAAATAATGTTCACAGTTAGCATAATTGGTGTTATATAGTTCTAATGTACATTACAGAATATTCTGTCACTAGACACTAAATTGAAATTTTAAAGAAAATGATAGAAATAGCTGTAAGGGAAAAAGTACCCTTTTAAATCTAATTTGCTATGCACCGCAGTAGGGTAATGGATGCAATGAAAGTTCCTTTATTGAGTTCCCATGTCCAAAAGGTATTTAGGTAGCAAAGGATGTTAAGCAGACCCCCTGTGCTCCTCCTTTAAGTAAAGATAGCAGGAAATAAGGTATATAGGTTTGTGTCCTCCTGATTTTTATTTCCTCAGGAGTACAACTTATGCAAAGGGCACCTTAGGCTACTTGGAGGATCACAAAGGGTGCCCTCGACCCCCTCGCTGTCTGCATGAATAGAAGCATCTAAAGGATGGCTGAAGCCATACAGCGAGTTAAATCCTTCAGGTGGGTCTTTTCAAATTCCAATAGTGAGGAGTTACTGGAGAATTGGTAAGGATTTCACTAGGCCCCAGCAGGTTTGAGATCAAAAGCCCTGGTTAAATAAAAGCCTGTTGGGAAATCTTAAAACCTCTTTGTAATGTAACTTAAAAAAGTTAATACAAAGAGCCCTTAGACTGAAGCCTGTAACAGCATGAACAAAGAGTATATCAAAACTGATTCCATTAAGAGAAGGCAGACAAATAAATTCATTTAATTTAAAGAGAAATCAGATATATTACTCTGCTAAAAACTAAAAAGCATATCAGGAAAAAAAAAGCCAAACAGATTTTGCAATACACATGCACATAGAGCTGTGAATAATAGAGATGGATATACATAAAATCTATTTATAAATACCTCTCAGAACAGAGAACAGAACATTATATACACACATATATGTTTAAGTATCAATTTATCCAATATGTGCGTGCGTGTGTGTGTATAATTCTAATATATACATATTTCTATCATTTATGAGGCCTCACGCTGGGCTCTCAAATCTGCAGTTTTATATATATATATATATATATATATATATATATATATATATATGTATCCAGAAAAACACAGCTGAAAGAGCCCCTACATTCAAACTGACACGAGACATTTTTCAACCCAATTAATTAAAAAAGATGGGTGCTCATCAGTCAGCTGGCACGGGATTTTTCTCCATCATCTTGCCAAAGTGTCACAGTGTTAGTTGCGCAGCATGTTGGAAACAGAAAATCTGGGACTGGGATTTAGACATCATTTATTAGCTGACCTCTTTCCGAGCAGCTCCTACACTTTTAACTCGTTGGGGGTCCTGCACCGGAGGTGGGAGGGTAGGAAAGGGAAGATGGAGAAGCACACGGAACCATTAATGTTGGGAAAGGCCTGCCACATCATCCTCTTGGTGAGATGCTTGGAGATCTCCTGTTGGACACCCCCACTGAGGATAAGGCAGCATTTGCTCAAAGCAAGCTGTCCTGAGTGTCCTACAAGCAGGGGAAGGCTGTGTCCCTGAGGGACCACGGATGGGGGTCCCTCACTTTGCACAGGGTGGGGTCATTTGGGTGCTGGGTGCTCTGGAGCCCATGGGAGGAAGGGTCCTCTTGTCCCACAGCTCACTGTCCCCACAATGGTCACTAAGAATTTTGCTCCCTCCACCCTCCAAGAAAGGAAAGGAGGGCCTGAATTTTGCTGGTTTGTGAAGCTTTTAATTGTTATTGTCATGGGGAAGATGTGGACATCTTCTTAGCACATTTCCCTGTTTGCGAAATAATATTTCTCCATTGGCTGTGCACTGGTGGAGGGAGACATATGTGTGGTACAACTGAGGGTGAATGCCTGCAAAAATTAATATTCTATGGGACTTTAAAAAAAACCTTTTCTCCTTATTACTAAATTCTGACATTTTAGTTCAGCAGTGCTCATTTAGGTTGTGTATAGTGAGGGAATGGGACTCACCCTCATTCTCTAAACCCATGAAATGCAGATCCTACAGCAGAAACAAATCATTCTGTCCCTCTACTCTTTGATAACATTTCTTCTGGAGATAAGAAATCAGCAACGTGTTTCACATATGGTGCCTTTCATCCCAGTGAGCAGCAATGGTTTCACAACCTATACCAATGGCAATTATTTTATTTTATTTTATTTTATTTTATTTTATTTTGGTTTATTTTATTTTACTTTATTTTATTTTATTTTATTTTATTTTACTTTATTTTACTTAATTTTATTTTTTTAAAACCCTTAAAATGCACATCAAACCAAATCCTCTTAACTATAGGTATGGCTATTACTTTAGCAATGTCATTCCTGGTGATTTTGGGTGGATTCCACCAAATGAGTGCAGGGACCACTATTTATCAATAGACCATTGCTCTGCCACTGGTCTATTGATACTGGTCACTGTCGTGACTGCCAAAGAACTGCCCTTTGCAATAGAAACCACAGAAGAATGGCAAAATAAAGGATTCCAGAAGTAGCTAAGACCCCAAGGAAGATCCAGGTGAAAAGTATTGGTATTTGGGAACCCCGGTCTCAATGCTGTGACTCACATCTTGCCCTAGCAACAAGGATCTAACAATCAGAGGAGATAAATGCCACTTTTGACCCCTTGTTTGAGAGAAAATCTCTCCAAAAACGCTGTATCTAATAATATCAAAGGTTGTGGTGGCTTCTGCATGGCTGGCAATTTTTAGACTGGTAGAGGATGAGGTTTTCTGGTTCAAACAGGAATTAATTGAGGGAAGTCATATGGCTTGTGTTATACACGTGACACCAGATGATCCAAATAGTCCTTTCTTGGCCTTATAATCTATGAATAACCTTGTGGAGGTACTGCTCTCCTGTGGATTAGTGGCAAACCAATGCTCCTCTTGCTTGGATGAGTTTTCTGATCTAAATACTACCCAGACCTGCGTGGCCTACAGGATTTGACTGGATCACGGTCTCAGACGGAGCCATTGCCAATTAATGCCAGACATGAGATAAACCAGGGTAGGACACGCTCCACTTCAGGTGCTGTGTGATCCTGGAGTGTCATTAGTAGCCACAAAACAAGCTAGGTTTGAAGTAAAACAGTTTTGCTATAAAGACACTTATAAATATTATTTTAACCTTGCTATCTTTGCATTACCTTGCACCGTAAGACCCAGACTGTCAGACACCATGGAGATCTTTGGCTCTGAATTAATCAGCTTCAACTGCAAGAGCAGGGTATAATTGTGGCTGGTTTATAATCCATAAAAATAATAAGATTCTGGAATGATTTGTGTAACAGGACAACCCATTCCTATATTGGAAAACAGAGCATATGGGGTCTTGTCTGTCGTGCTTGGATTACGAGGCAGAGGAAATACCTGGCTGAGCAGTTCTCAGGAATTATCAGGTGGATGATATTACAGGAGCAAGCTGGGTCTTCAATTATTTTCTTTATATGGATGCCTCTGAGCTCAGGTTGTTGGAGTTACGTAATGCTAGGCTTCCTCCTGACCACTCCACAGCCCTGACTGCTCCCCGTCCCCTGCTGTGATCCCTCAGTGCAGTTTTTCTGGGAAATCTGTGCCAGGGAAAGCCAGGCTGCACCCTGCAAACCCAAGGTGACCTCAAACTCAGTCATCACCCCAAAGTCAATTAGAAATATCTCTTAAATGCAGCTATCCTTATTCCTGTCCCTATCTCTCACCAGGCCTTGTTTTACCCCTGAGGATAATTTTTGATACAGAAGGAAATGTGCCATTTATTAAGTCAAAATGCACTTCCTTTAGCATCTACATAAATTTCTTCTGAGGTTTCCCTTTCAAGCACCAATTGTATTTAGATCTGCAGGCTGAGACAGTAGCAAAAAGGTGGAAAAACTTGCAGTCATTACATTGATTAATCAGCTGCTGAAATTTGGCTTTCTAGCGTGACACCTCCATTCTCTGAAAGTGTGGCCCTACTGCAATGCAATCAATTTGTCTGTGCAGGCTCCAAAACCCCAGAGCCACACGATGCAAAAAGGCAATCTTCTGCCCTCTTTGACCACAATAAGCAACATTACTGAAATCACCACTCCTGTACAAGTGTAGCATGACCCCGTATTTGTAGGCAGCAGAGTATGACTTCATTAAAAACCATCCTCCGTGTTAGGAAGTGGGAGCAAGGCAAGCTAGCAGCAGAGCAGCATATGTCTGAAACTGAGAGTAAAATGGGTGATGCCTTAAACCCCACCTCTATACAGTTATTTACATACATATCTTTCATCTGACATAGGCTTCCCCTCCAGCACCTTGAATATATCAGTCCTAAGGAAGAGACTTTAAGTTCAAAGAGTGCCATCCCCAAACCAAAGTAGGGTGTTATCAAGTGAGGTGTGCCAAGCAGTAAGACAAAACATATGCATTTTTAATAGATAGCCTCTCCTCCCCCTGAGGAAGCCAAGAAAAGAGACTCTGTGAAGCTTCAGCTGAAAACAAGTTCAGTGGATTTATACTCAGGCTGCTGTTCACAGAAAAGCAAAATTCACAACTCTCATATATATATTTTATTTTTTCTAGATGTTTTCCAAGCATTTTTCAAAGCACAGCAGCCCCACCCTGTGTGGTCCTGTTGACCAGGTGAATTCACCTCCATGCAGCATTGAAAAAGAAAAGAGTGACAAAAGATCATGAAAATGAAATAAAAAATAAAGAGGCCATGAAAGAGAAACAAAAATCTCAACAGGTCTGCATGGAATTTCAGCAGCACTTTATTTATTAATGCATATGAAGCTACCATCGTATTCCAGCTCCCAAAGACAGATCTGTAAGGAATAGGCCACATGCTGATTGACAGCAGCCATAATTCCATACAATGAGACTGTATTAAATTGTTTGATGTGATATGATACTCATCACTTGTAACTGATCAAACACACTGCTGCATCAAACAGTATTACAATACAATCAGGCTGGATATGGTTCCTGCCAAGGCTGCTCATCACATTGCACACTTCTGCATTAAACATATCTATTAATAGCATTGACGAACTACTCCTATCCAAGTTTTTTTTCCCCAAGAATTGCAGGACGTGGAATGTGCAAAGAAATCCACAGATAAGGCTTTGCAGTTCGAGGCAGCACTTCCGTTGGCTGAAGCCTCCAACATGAAAGGCTTTCCTGATTTGGGAATTTTATAAGGTAATGCCAAAAGTTGCGAACCTGTGCCCCAAAACAAAGACCTGACATTTCTGCTTTCCTTTTTCTTCCTTTTTTTTTTTTTTTTGTCTGATTTTTTTTCTTTCTTTCCTATATGCAAACAAGTTAAAATATTGACTAGCTTTTAACCAAGATTTTACTTTTGCTGTGCCTCCTTCCAGGAGAGCTGCTATCTTGCAGGAGGGAGCTGTGTTTGCTAATACTGACCCTTCTAGAGGAGGGAGACATAAATAAAAGCAGCAAATTCCTTGTCACCACTGCTCCTGCTGCAGACAGCGAGGTGACACTCTGCAGCCCATGGGGGACAGGACTGGCTGTGCCACAACAGCTGTAGGGGCTCTCCCAGATGCAGATTCTTAAACAAGCCTGGGTCTCTAGAGGGCAGAGGTCAGCTGTCCTCAAATCTGTGTGAACGCTAGATTAACTTTATTAATCTCCCTGTTTTCACTTAAAAACCAAATTATAGGATGGTTAAATGTTAATGCCCAGGAGCTTGTGAGACGATCAACGCCCTCAGTTACCTCTGCTAAGGGGGAGCACAACGTGTTCAGACCCGAAAAGGGTGTGAGAAGTTAGTGTGATGACCAGAGAACGCATTCTCCTTGTGAATTACTGAGGCCTTCATGCCTGGTGCGTGTTTTGTTTGCAGTCCCAACACAGCACAGGCGCCCTCAGACACAGCGGGGAGACCCAGGGACCAATGGCTTCCCACCTGGATGTCCTGGATATCCAACCTCAACCACAGCTCTTTATAAAGGATTTACACCTGTGCTGGAGCATGATTCCAAATGCCCTTCTCCCTGCACCAGCTCTGAGTGCCCAGGAACAGCACAAAACCAAGCATGCAGTGAACATGGTATTTAGCAACCTTCGGAACCGCCTCTGTCCGTGTATCTCATGAAACTACTTCAGTGTGTAAAAACAGTGATAAACGAGCATGAGGGGTCCACAGAACTCCTTGTGGACAGGTATGCACATCATAATTGAACAATCTTCCCCCTTGATTGCTATCTGAGCTTGGGAGACCCAGGATCACATAGCCATGGAAAATAGGAAGTAATACGCAGGAATGCATGCCTGGCTGTGTGGAGCTGGCACCAGGTTTTTTTCAAGCTGGGATTGTATACATTTTACATTTATGAATATTTTTGCAAACGGCAGTGACAGAAGGTGCCTTTTGTCCTGTTTCTCACTCCTGTAATGTCAGTGTGAGCAGATTAAGCTCATGGCACTGTAGCAAATTATCTGTGTTGATGGAACCAGCTCCAAAAAGATTACTTAAGAGAGGTGTGTAAGGCGTTTCCTTTTCCTAATTAAAAATATTAAAGCCTTTCAAGATAATAAACTGTCTCAGAAGGTTATGTTAAAGGCTGGGAAATATACAGGAAAGGGCTGGAAAGGGCTTTCCCACTCTGATGGACAGTTTTTAGCACTAAGAGCCCAGTGCAGGGTGTAGAGCTAAAGAAACGGTAACTTTCTATCGGGGTGTAGCTAAGTAATTCAAGATGCTGCAAGTTAAGTGTAACAGTAGAAAGGAAGAAGTTCAAAAAACAAGTCCTAGGCATTTCAGTGCAGTGTACAGTATGCTAAATTGTGGTATTACAGAAATTGCTGAGAGTTTGGCCACAAAACGTTTCATACTGCACCAGCGTTCTGCCAGGGCTGGCTTCCAGCAAGCCCAGACATTTTTTCCTTTCACCTGTGCTTTCTTTTTCCCTCCTGTTTGTTAATACAAATCAAACACTGTACCAGAGAATTACAGCCCTTGTCCTGAATGCACCTCTCCCTTTATTAAATCAGCACGACTGAAAAGTCACCATGCACCAGGCAGAGACAACTGCAAATCTGTGCTTACCCTCCCTGTACCACCTGAGTGCCGCTATTATTCCTCATCCTTGGGGAAAGGACCCCATATGTGAGTTTCAGAAACCACCTCAGTAACTCCAAGCATCATTATCAATAGTAGGATGAACTGCAGCTGGGATGCACTGAGAAGGCACGGTAATACTCGCCCTAATCTCTGCATTCATCTCACTGGCCCTCGCTAGGAAGTTTAAGTACATTTACTGGGGATTCTTCAGCCCTTGAAAGGTAGGAAGACATCTATGAGGCTTGACGTACCAGCTAATTAACTCGGGTTTGGGAAAAAAAATCTTCTTATCTACTTAACTTGGAGACACTCTCTTTGTTTTTAAGCCTGCAGACTACCTTCTCTTTAAAATGCACGTTACATAGCACTCCGTAGTATGGAATGTATTATTTTTAACGAGGACCTATTTTAACTTGGACCTAAAACTACTAACATTTGACAGAGGGTTTTGTTTTTTTTTTTTTTTTTAAAGCTATTTGCAGAATCAGCTGAATGATAGTCTATAGCCTGTGTTTTGCAAGACAGGCTACAAAATCCTCATGCTTTCCTTCTGTCCTTAAAAACACAGGCACACGAATGTATGAAGCACTTGGAAATGCAGCCCCAAATGCACCCACACCTCCCCTCTTTCCCCCCAAAACCTATAAAGGAGTTTAAGTAAATCTCTCAGGTTTTGCTTCTTGGTCTTTGCAAGTGGGGAATATTGAGGCTGGGAGAAAGTGATTGAATTCGTGCCTGCAGTGGTTGGGGCACGTGAGTGTTTCCTGCAGCTCTTCTGACAGGAACACAGACGTGAGCAACTCCTGTAACATCCCTGCTCGGAATTAAACCACGCTAAAATTTCCTGTGGATGGCACAGAGAGATTTTAAATCCTCACCATATTCCTAACAGATAGAACAGTGGCATGATTGACCAAGCTTTTTTTTTTCTTCTTCTTTTTTAAAGTACACATATGATGATGCATCATAGTTATAAACAGATGGTATTTGGCCTCCTTCCTATTCTCAACATTTGGAATTCCTAAACTATGTGAATTAAACAATAATATTTTATAAACATACAAGGGATTTTGCTCACTGCTTTGTTAACATAGAAATTATACAATGCTGACATTTATTTAAATTTTAAAAAGTAAACAAGAGTGTGTATTGAATTAAAGCAAACTAAAATCAACAGAGAGAAATATGTTCTGTGCGCACATTACCTACAACGGCACGGGCCTTTTTCGGGGAGACATAATGGGATGAAGCACAAATTGTAGCTTAGACAGTCTGATCCTTTGTGCTCAAAAGGCTCATTTAACACCTCGCTGTAAACAACGGATATTTATACCATAATTGGCCAGTTGACCATCAGTTGTTCATTTACTTCGTAACCTGCTATTATGGAGTTAAAAGAAGTTCCTTTCTGTTGGCTTTTCTAGGAGTGAAAGTGTGTTTGCAATTTTAGTACCAACTGGATTCAGTCTAACACTTGTACTTAGTATGAGAAACATTTTCATAATACCAAAATTTGGGGGAATAAGAGTATTCCTGCCAGGAAGGGAAGAAGAAAGTATTGGTTCTTAAAAGAAGAATTCTCTTTGCTTGGTTTCCTCTTTCCTTTCCATTTTAACCCCTTTTTAGGCTCCTCTCGAGCTGTGCAAAATTGAGAAGCACTTAGGTTTTAATCACTATTCCCAGGTCTGCAAAGAGGTTCTGTGATGAATAAATAATGAATCCGAGATTTTAATCAGTGTTATGATTTTTGAAAAGGCTAATTATCATTGTTTACAGACATGCCTTTCCAACGTATTTCCTTGTTTTGCCTTCAAAGCTCCAAGGGTTAAGCCCCTCGCACGCATCCCTCCCATCCCTCCCCAGCGCCGCGCTCCTTGCCCGGGATTTCTTTCGGGGGTTTGAGGGTATTTTTTGTTCGTTTGGTGTTTTTTGGTGCTGTGTTTTCACTGGAGGAACCGCAGGAGAAACGGGGCCGGGCGGCCGGAGGCGCGCAGGGCCGCGGGAAGGCTGCGCACCACGGGCGGCCGCTCCGCACCCGCGGAAAAGCCACGGCGGAGGGGGGAGCCTTTCTTTTTGCTGTCTGTGTATAGCAGTGCTACGGAAGAATCTGATTTTCAAGAGAATATTTTTATTATCGATAGTATCGATGATAAAAAGTGGCGGGCGGCGCGTCCGTCCCCCGCTTCCCGGGGAAGCTCCGCTCCACCCGCAGCGCCGCGCCGGGATGCGCCGGGATACGCCAGGATGCGCGGAGTGCACCGCGGGGCTGCCCCGACAGCGACTGCCCCCGGCTCACGCCCCTCGCATCATTATTATTGCCATGATTTTTATTATTTACGATTTTTACTAATACAGCTGCCACTGGCCTCGTTTAACCTGGTCTGCCCCCATCTCCATTCTCTCGGCCATTCACCGGGATGGGAAAACCTTTTCCGCGGGTGGGATATTCGATGCCAAGGCGCCGATTCCCCCCCTGTCCCTCCCCTCCTTCCCCGCAGCAGCCGCCGCTTCCCGGGTCCCGCGGCCGCGTCCCGCAGCCTCCTCCCGCTCCGCGCTCGCTGCTGCCGCTGCTGCTTCCGCGGGGTGGGGGGAACAACTTCCAACCCCTACAGCCCCTGATTATCAGTTTCCAGCAACAGCTGCGAATCATCCCTCAGAATCTAAAGAAATATCAGAAGATTAGGCAGCGATGCTATTTATTGCCCTGTAATTAAAGTTCTATCAGTGTTTCCATTATAAAACCTTATTTGCAAGGGTTGGTAACTCAGAGGCAAAATTTTCCAGCAAGAGGAAGCCTCGCTAAGAAGTATTTTGGTTAAATAAGGTTAGCCTGTTAGAAGGTAAAATCCTCAAGGACTTTCATTAAGGTGCTCATTTATATCTGCAAATACAATGCCAAGTTCCCCAAATCAAGGATATATAAGAGGAATTTTTTTTTTTTTTTTTTCAAAAATCAAGGATTCGTTGAAAGGTTTTAATATAATTCTCTGGGAAATTATTCCCATGAAAACAATTTGTTTGAAAGAAAATGCCCTCTGGTCTTTTCCACACAAACTAGTCTTGGGCTAGTACATGAGAACCCAACTTGAAAGTGCCTATGAGCAGAAAGGAGGCTGGTTAATTATTTTCAACTGTCCTTTCTGGAATAAAAAACAGAGAAAACAGCTTGAACAGGGAAAGGTGAATTTAATTTTCAAGGCCCTTTAACTTTTAATAATCTGAGGAACAAGATGGGAGGTACAGTCTACCCTCCCAGTTATCCTGATATAAATTCATTCAAGATTTATATTGGTGTAATAGAGAAGCAGAATTTGCTCCGTGATTTCTAATGAACTGCTGGCTCGGTCTTTAAAAACGCAATTAGAAAAATCTAACCACCTAATTCAGAACAGCTTTGAGCTGAGGCAGAGGTCTCAGTGCTGCAAACAGGGATGGAAGCTGGTCGGTGCCACAGCTCCTTGCCGTGCCTGCAGCACCAGAGTGGGGCTAGGAATGCTGGAAACGGTTTGCTACAGAATTCCCTAGTTGCTTTAGGATTTTCCTTTCTATTATATGGGAAAAGACAATTCTCGTGTGGAATAAACCTGTGTTTCCTGTGACCTCAAATGCTGAGACAAAAGGATTGTAGGATTAGGTGCCTGGCCTGTTACTGATGCAGGAGGAGCTGTCTGGTCAGGGTGCTGCCTGGTGAGGCTGGCACAGAGTCGGGAAAACCCAGCCCTGACTCTGCACTGAAACTTGCATTAAAGCCTTGGCACTGCTGTGTCAATGCAGGTGAAACATCAATAAATATGAAAGCAAGTCAAGGTTCAATGCTCTCGCTCTACTCACAAGATTAGGTGTCTGCATTCACTGCTTACTCATGTGTGTAGGAACAATGGGACCGAGGTCCCAATTTGTCCCTTTGACCTTTTGAAGTGAGGGGTTGAAATGAAGCAGCGCAGGGCGACAGTCTCGTTTCCTCTGCTGAAACTGAGAGGCAAAACTCTGCAGGTTGTTTCGGTCTGCAGGGCTGAAGGGAAATAGCACCTCTGGCTACCTGGCACTCCTACATCACTCTCTTTCTTGACTGAGGACCTCAAACAGGACAGGGTGGCCCCTGACATGAGGCCAACCTGCAGGTCCATGATGTGGTAAGGACATGGAATCAGAATGATTTCAGGTTGGAAGGGACCTTTAAGCTCATCCAGTTCCAATCCCCTGCCATGGGTAAGGACAACTTCCACCACACCAGGTTGCTCCAAGCCCTGTCCAACCCAGCCCTGAACACTTCCAGGGATCCTTGCTCCAGAGCAGCTGTGCATCTTCGCTAAGAATGTAAAGAAATATCAGGAGATAACACAGCATTGCTATTTATTACCCTGCAATTAAACTCCTCACAGAGTTTCTATTATAAAACATTATTTGCAAGGGTTCAGAAGAAGGGAAAAATTTTCCACCAAGATGAAGCCTTGCTCACCAGACAGAGCTAGGCATGGTTGAAGTATCACTGCCAGTAAGTTCAGCAGGGCAGAGCTCCACCTCACCAAGGAGCTGGGCGAGACCTCCTCTGGCCGTGGGACTGATGAGGGTGTGCCCTGAGGACAGCAGGAGCCTTTGAGTGCAAATCACACAGCTTTGATGTTTTGAGTCTGCTCACCACAAGCCTGAGTGCAGCGTTACAGCATCTCCTCTTTCCCCTTTATTGGTTTGGAGGATGACTCACTGTGATACTTGAAGCAATTTGCTATAACTGCACCATGCCTCAGTTTCCCCAGCAGCAAAACCAAAAAATATTCCAATCTGCTGGTGCAAGGTGTGATGACACTGGTAAACATCTATGATACACTCTGCTAGGAGTGCAAGGCAGTCCTGTTCCTTGGCTGTTCCAAGGATGACCACCAGACCTATGCTCTTGGGAAGACCATGTCCACCCAACCACATGCAGTGCCTAAAGCCAAGCTGGGCTTTGGCTGAGCAGAAAGGAGGAGGAACTCGCATACAGAGAGATGATAACTGCAAAATTACAACCCTGCAGTGCTAGAAGAATACCCAAACACTTTCCATTGGGTCTCCCTGGGTTGTTTTTGATTGTTTCATGGGGTAATTTTAACAAGAAGTACCACATGCCCTCTTTTCATGCTGAAAAATGACATTTCAGCATCCTGATGGTGTCAGAAGTGACAAAGGCGGGTGTGGGGAGGGGGATTAGCCTGTGCCTTTCACCCCTTTCAGGGAGAGGAGCTGCCCTCCCTGATCTCAGGGAAGCTGAGAACACATCTGTCTGCAAAGACAAGTCTTACCAGGCTTCGCGTCGTAACACCTTACCCAGAGTCCTCTTCCTGCTTCTTCCCAGAGCAGAGTTGAAAATCTCAGTATTGTCATAAGGTTTTATTATCACTTGCAAACCAGATTCTACTTCAGCAGATAAAGACACAATTGCATTCATTGACTCTGACACAAGGATATGCATGGTGATAAACATACAGATAGATGTACACACTTATACATGAATGAGATATGCTAATTAAAAATTGCAGTGGGCACTTTATTAAAAATTTATTGTACAATCTACATCTTCAAAACATTTTACATCAACAAATATTGCGGCTTGACTGCAGGAATCATAAGTGATTTATCTTTAAAAGACTGTATTTGCAACTGGATGCAAAGATTCTTGATGAACTGCCATTACATTTAAACTACTGGTTTTTATTGGAAGTATTTTGATTGTTATCTGTTTGTTCTCCATCCTTGAGAGAAATAAAACAAGTGTCTCGGCTTTCATTTTATCGGATAGATGGCACCATGTAGCATATTTCCCATGCTAGTTTGAATTACAGCTGTTTATCTTTCAGCTTTCTTTAAGATTAATTAAATGCAAATGTAACTCCACGAATCATGGGATTACCTGCCAGACCCCTTATTAATACCTTCACTTAAAAACCCCTGTGCCAGAGAGTCATTAATTTGCAATAAAAAAAAAAAAGAGAGAAAGAGAAGTGCTCAAGCAGCCCTTTGCCTCCCAACAACCCGGAGATGGCTGCCCAATTAGTCCGGCAGCATTCGGATCCTCCTTTCAGGCCCTGTGGCCCTTTGAGGACACAATAAGGCTCCAATGATAACCTGGCAACCTAGGTAGAAACTCAGCCAAGTGTGAGCGTTTGAAGCTGCAGCTTGGCTGCCATCGTGTCGGCGAAAAGAAAGAATTCAGGCACCATGTCATCCAGTACAAAGGATAAAAACAGATTCAACCGGAAATTCAATGTGGCACCACATATGGGATACATGAGTGCGGTTACACAACAGGCCACATATTTTTTTTGAACAGTCTCCTGCATGTGATGCCGAGGACATGTGTAACCATCATAACGTCTCTAAGAATCTGTATTTAATTTGAGCTGGGGTGGTGGCAGGGATTGGAGATCTGAAGCCGCCACAGGTTTGTGGCAGATGGCTCTGTGTCAGCTATGACAAGCAGCCAGGCTCGGCTTCCTCTGCAGATTTTCTTTTCTCTCTGATCAGGTAAATATGGGCACACTCTGGAAACTTCCACAATTCTGCCTGAGGCTGCAAGTTTGTGACTTAGCCCCATCTGTCACAAATCTTCCCTCGGTTCTGCTGCGAGCAGAGACCTGAATTTACTGCCGAGCGCTGCCCAAGAAAACCCGGCCGTCTCGCCCTGCGAGGAAGCACAAGAGAGAAGCACACGGAACCGTGTTAGAGGCTGGGACACAAAACGCAGGAAGGATTTCAGGAGGGGTGGAAGCCAGTTGGTCAAAGAACACTTTTGTGGTGCTATTTAAAAACGGGGTGAACTCAGTGGGGTTTTTCTAAGACAGGTGAGCTGGTCATCAGGCCCAGGTTATTGGCTCCCTCTGCTTTACTGGTGGTGTCAATGGACACGCCAAGGACTGGACACCCTCATGGACCAATGTGCCCTTCTCACCCTCAGACATGGCAGAACCACAAGCCAGCAGGAGCTGGGCCTAGTTCTGCTTGACCATCATCAGTCTGGGCTTTGCTTGAGAATTATCTCCTTTTTTTTGAGGAGTGATAACTCTGCAAAGGTCTGGACATTCATTTTTTCAAGGAGTAAAATTCCATCACTACCATTCCATCAACAGTTCCTAAATACGTGGAGATCAAAAGAAGCAAAGTTTTCACATAAAGCAGCATCTTCCCATAAAGAACAAACAGCATAATGTCAGTAGCAGCACAGTATTTTTCATGAAATAATCAACTTGTTTCTAGGGTCTTAAGATCAGAACTGAAGCACTTAATATCTACTCTCCCATCATTAGACTTCAGAGCTAACCTTTCAAATTTAATAAGGAGTGTTCATCCATTCAGACTGCCTGTTTCAGGACAGTTGGAGTTCAAGCACACAGTATTGATTTAGTGTAGATTTTATGCACTTTTTAAAAAATCGCCTTAAGAAAATTAAGATTTAAAGACTAATTTTCCACACAAAACCTGAGATTTGGCAGGCAAGACTAGAATGATTTACAGAGCCAATTTGTATTGGGTCAGATCTACTCTGTGATCCAGCTCCTTCCCCCTGCAAGTGAGTAAGGGGGAAGAATCAAGGTGGAAAACAGTTTGCAGCAATTATTTTTGGAGTTCAATTTTCAAGCTTCCAACCACCTTTGGAAACCACCATCAAAAGATACCGCTGCTTTACATGAATTGGGTGCACTGTGAGGCCCAAGGCAGAGCCATTTAGTACACCTCAGCAGAGTAACAGTATTTCTGTGACCAAACTGGTCTGTTCTGCAGTTTCTTATATTGGACTTTTAAAACTCATCTCATTTTTACTGTCCTTAAACACAAACCATCAAATTTTGGATGCAAATCCATGCAGTACCTTGCATAGCATAGTTCAGAACACACTGACCGTAACAGTAGGAAAACAGTTTAATGCTTTTTTTCTCAAGGTAATTTCAATAAACTGTACTGAAAAAAAAAAAGAGTTTTCACGCTTTTTGCAACTTTTCTTCTTATTTCCTTTGACCCATTTCTCCATCTACTGTTTTGAAGTGGCTGTGGCTCATCTGCCAGTTTTCATTTGCTGTCTAAAACTCCCCTGGAAGCTATCTAATACTGTCAGAATGAGAAGTTCCAAGTCCTGGTGTTTATGCTGAAAGTTGCTCCCATAATTGCTTTAGTCCTACTCTGCAAGTGCTGTGAGCTACAGGCCAACATTTGGGGACATGGTGATCATGGAAATGTTGGATTGATGGCTGGACTCAGTGATCTTAAGGGTCTTTGCCAACCTAAGTATTTCTATGATTCTGTGATTTTCAGAGAGCTGGAGTCTCCTGGATATTTACCTGAGAGCCAAGAGCAAGGCAAGCCCAGGGAGAAGTGCAGGTGCAGGCCACTACACACCTACAGATATATCCATTTATCTATGTCTGGATCCCAAAATTAGGCAACTCCAACAGCCTTTCTCCCAGTTCACTTCTTCCACGCTGAGGACCCATGTTGGCCAGGCCAAGCTCCCTCTACCACAGTTGCTTGAAGACCTAAGGTTGACCCAAAATGCTTAAATTGCGTCCCACAGTCCAGCAGACCTTCCCACCTGTGCAAACTCCTAAACTAGAGAGGGATTTCACCTGTATCAGCCATACACAGTGAATGGAAAGCATCAAGACTCGAGTCCGACCTGGATGTGATCCTGAGAAACTTAATCCAAGTTTGAAGTCAGATCCTACTTTGAAACTGGCCCTGCTTTGAGCAGAGCCTGAGCTGGTGACCTCCAGAGGCACCTTCCTCAACTAGTCTGTGATTCTGTGTTCCAAGTAAGTAATGGAAGTTTTCTTTCACATAAAAAATCCTTATGTTTTACACATTTTACTTAGGATCATGTGCCTAAGCACTGGAACAGAGATGGGAGAGCATGGACACAGCATACTGCACTCCAGAGCTCCCAGGCCACTATAACCTCCCCACACAGACTCTGAGAAGCAGATCAAGACCACAGGCTCTGAGAAGCAGATCTAAACCACCTCTGAAATCATTTTAAATCACGTTCACTGGAAACTGAGCAGCTCAAGAGGCAAATACAAGTCTCTCGCTTGTGTTTCTAACCTCCTTCTGACCTGTACCTAATGCTAGCCAGGTAAAAACAGAAATTCAATACAATTCCTTCTTTTTTAACTCTGCAAACATGCTCTGCTAATGAACAGAAAGCCAGCAGGATGAATGAAAATATGTGCACTATTTGCATACCCTATAAAGCTCTGAATTAACTTTATCAGCCCGGGACAAAAGATCTGGAGAACACTGTAAGCAAACATCTGCTCAATATACATTCACCATTAAAAAGTAAACAGTGGGATTGGCTCCATAAGGAACAGGTTGGAAATTATCAGAGTACTACACATCACATAAACTGATGGCACGGCCTAGAATTCTCTAAAGCAATGATCACACCAGCACAAAAACAGCTCTCAAGCATCAGAATGGCTTGAATGATGAGAGATTAGAATATAAACATGGAATAACATTCTCAGGGAGAGACTGAAAAGACTGGGATACTGTAAATGTTTGACAAATGTTTATAAAATAATGGATGCTACAGTAAAGATGGATGGGGGAGCTCCTGCTTCCAGGCGACCAACTCTAGGACAAGGAGACACTCAACACAACTGAAGGTGAGGAAAACCTGAGCTAATTAAGGAAATTAATTAAACACCATCATGAACACATTGCACAATCATGGAATAGTGTGGCTTGGAAGGGACCTTGAAGACCATCTCGTTCCAAGCCCCTGCCATGGGCTGGGACACCTTCCACTAGACCAGGCTGCTTATGGAAAAATGAATTTCCCATGGAGTTTTGCTGGTGATTGGGTAAGGATAAAGGCAGAGGCACCATCCCCAGCTCTCCCATGGCCTGTACAGGAACTGTGAAAAAAAGGGCTGAGTGGCTGATGGGACATCGGGCACCAGGCTCCCCTGCATCCTCATGTGCCCAGTGCCCTGTATCCTTACACTGAGAATGCCTCCTGCTGCTTCCCTGGCTTTGCCTAAATATGAAAGCTGGACCAGGAGCTGGTTTCCCTTCTACATGTTTCCCTGAAATACCCAAGGTACTGCTTTATCTCAAATCAGAGAAAAAAGAAAAGGAAAGAAAAATAAAAAAAGAAAGTTTTGTTAGAACTGCCCTATACAGCCAAATCCTGAGACTGGAAACAATTCAGATGTCTACGGTCTAACTGGGAACTTAATTTGATTTTACAGCAGTTTAATCCCTTTGAATTCAGCAGACTTCCTTCTACAGTGGTGTAAGAAAGAAAAAAATCATGCCATGTGTCTTTTCATAGGCAGGTGAGCTTCTGTAGTGTGATGGAAATGAGAAGATGAATGTCAGAAAGTGGGCCAAATTCTTTTCTCCGTTAAACAAGCGTGAGTGAGAGTAGGATTTTTCTGTAGGAACTGAAGCTGACAGCATGTCAACCAGCACTCATTCAGCTGGGAGGGCTGGGAGAGATTATTTAAAGTTGTCAGCTCCTTCCATGCCTGGCTTTTGGCAACTCTTCTTGTCCCTTTCCACTGTATACTCTTTATACATGCTGTTTTAAATTAAGAAACTCAAGTGAGGAAACTGCAAGGTAAACTTAAAAAAAATAATGCAGAAACAAATGCTTTGCCCTATTTTATTTTAACTTTAAATCTACTAGATGGGGCACTGAAAGGTCCTGTGGTGTGCCCTGACCAATGCCCTGTTGTTGTTACTTGCTTCATTCCGGTGCTTACTTTGGCAACCAAAACCACACAGAACTAGAGTTTGATTCCATAAAACTGGAACAGAACAAATAATTGATAACAAATGAGATTTGCTTCCCTCTCATCTCAGTCTTCTGCTAATAACTGGCAGAAGGCAAGGCTGAAATGCAAACGAGCCAGCCCTGAGTGCTGTGTGAATACTCAGGGTGAGCAATACATCATTTGGAAAGGTTTTCATAGGTGCTTACATTATGGACATTTTTAAAAGTCTGCCAGCATGAATCTGCTCTGTGGAGTTAAGCTGCTACAGTTTAATGCCTTGGTCTGTGCATTTTCACAGGGATGTTCCCTATGTCCAGTCCCTAAGCCCACTGCCCCGCTGCCATTTATCTTCTTCCTGCCCCATATCTTGTCAGCACAAGTATTGAGGACATCTGAAGGAATAAACTGCCTGTTTAATTAGCCACTATCTAATTATTACAGATATCCTGAGTAATAAAATCCCAACAATATGTAAAAGGATAAGCCAAGGTTGTTACTTCCCAACTTGTGGAGCAGAATCCCCACCAGCAGAGAAAAGCACTATTTGCTTTTAAAGCATTTTTATTTCCAAAATTTCACAGATAATTGATAAACTTGATGCAGAGAGTAAGGCAGGATGGTTTCAGAAACACAAGGAGCTGGCTAGCATTGACTGTTGTGCTGGGATCCCTTTTCTAGGCCACTAAAGCAGAGACAATATTATAGTGATCAGAAAAAAAGTGAAAATACGGTGCAAGTGCTGCGTAGCCTTCAGGATTTCAGTCTTTTCAGCTTCCTTACACAGCAGCATCACTCCAGCTATAATGACATTAACAGCACAGCTCTAAGCTAGCACTTTCCAGGAGGTTTTGTGGATGGTCCACTGTGAAGGAAGACCAGGTGTACGTGGGTGTAGGCACAAAAGGACAACTCTAACAGTATTCTCCGAGCTGATCCAAAGCCTATTAAAGACAACAGGGATCTTTCCTCTGCTGCTCACAGGTGCTGGATTAGGCTCTGCTTTCCTCATTTTAAAACAATCCCCCACTCAGCTCCATTGCTACCTGTTGCAGAGGTTCAGCTCTGACACTCAGAAGATCTGAATGGGACTGCAAACCCCACGCATGAGGGGCAGGATAAACACGTTCAGCTTCTGCCTACAAATCACCCTAAGGAATTCTTTTAAAAAGAGAAAAAATCCTTCAAGCAAATCAGCATTTTGCCTACGGGGCTTGTGCACACATTTTCGACCTGTACTATTTTATATCAGTATCTTTTGCACGCCTTGGCTCTGTGTTCAGGAGATGAGAATCCATACGCTGGGAGAAAATCCCTGTGAATGCAACCATTAGCTGAGCTTGAAGCATTGGGAAACACCAAGGTAAACGTTTAAGGACTGTTTTCCCTTTGAAGCCCCCATGCCTAACTCTACGATACTATTGACTCAAGAAGTAATGCTGAACACTGGAAGTGTTCAGTCAGCATTTTAAACTATTATGAGCTACCTTCTGAACCATTGCCAAGTTAATAGACAATGAAAGATAATGAGCTTGAAATTGGGTGTTAAATTGCATTTTTGGTTCTCTCCTTTTTTTTTTTTTTTTTTCTTGAGGTTTAACTGTTTCCTGGAGAAACAACATCATCTTTGATGTATCATTATGTAAATGCCTATTTTTAGGTCACAAAAAAAGTCAAGGCTTGGGCTAAGCCCTCGCTGCTCCTGCTATGTGCGTGCAGAAAGGGGAAGAGAGGCAGACAAGACAGCAAGACCCAACACTTTCTGGTCCTCAGAGGGAGGGAGAGAGGTGGAGGCATGAGGTTGTGTGTGTTGGCAGCATGAGACTCCAAATTAAGGAGGAGATTACTCGACTTGCTCATTAACAGTGTGGCTGGACGGCGACAGCCAGGGAACTCTCCAAGAACCGCATTTGTGTCGCACGGGTTAACACGAGGAGCATTTCCATGCACCCCCAAGCCTTTAAGGACTTTCAGCTGAATTCAGGGGTTTTCATGAGCTGAAACACCTCTGTTGTGCAGCGGTGATGTGTATCCAACCTGCCCAAGGCAGAGCCAGGACAGTAAAAGTCAAAAACTGCTGTAAATGTACAAATCAGCATGCAGAAAACGGCAGCATTGAGTAGTAACAGCTCTTCACTGGAATAATGTAAGATTTAGTGCTTCATCCACATTCAAATTTAAAAAAAAAAATTGTGACTCCCATCAGTGTAAATACACCACTTAAAACCATGGAAGTCACTCTAGCATCGAACACTTGAGCAAAACTTGAATGGAGAGTTTGCCACTGAACCTGGACTTTCTCTACAGAAATAACTGCAAAGAAGGGGACATGAAAAATACCAGTAAATTATGCTCCCAATAAACTTTAATGCTCAACACACCTTATAAAGCAAAGAATTAAAATAATTGTAATTATGAAAAGCACTCAAGTTACTCCAGAAGCCAAAGAAGTCTTACCTGATACCTGTCACCTGCATTTTTTTAAGATTAAATTAGGATAGGAAGGTAGGCTTATCCTCATTAGTATAATTGTAGGATCTTTCTTTTATTTTCCTTTTAAACTAATGAGTTGCATTAATCCAGGTTCATTTTTATAAGCCTCTTGGGTCCAAATGTAAAGGACAGTCATTTTAGAAAACAATAAATTAAAAAAAAGCATGTAGCATGCATTAAGTGCACGTATTTCATAAGACCTAGGTTAATACAACTGGCATCTAGTTTAATTAATCCTTGTTAGTGTAACGACTAATATCCCTCCCTAGCATGTTTCCTTTAAACATTAGTATGTTAATTAAATGTTGTTTTTTTAAGGGTTTTTTTTTTCTCCCTTTGTACTTCAATATGGCATTATATCATCTAAAACTATTCCAAACAACTACCTTATAGAGATGTTTCCTTACAATATCTGGTCTCTTGCAGAAATTCTGAAGCCTTTTAAAAAGCTGTTCAGGTGTAGAATACAGATATTCAGCTGCAGGAAAAACAGATACATTTTTAATGAAACAAAAACCTCAAAGCACACACTCGATATTAGTCACTTTACTAATTAAAAATGCATATTGCTCTGTGCCGCCTCGTGTTTTACATTATTTAAGCATGATTTTATAAGGTTACCTCAGCTCACAAGGATGTTTAATGCTAAATAAGACTGTGTAGTTGTGCTGTTTAGACATCTCCTTTGGGTGATTAAAATACATTATTCTAATGTAACACAATGCATATGTGATACATTTAGTGATGAGATTTTTCAAAGAACTGGTACTACATTAGTGTGTATCCTGTACTGCAGTTGCATACTATTAAGTATTAAATTGTTTAAATAATTTGGTGTGATTTTCAGGCCTGGATTTTTTTTTTTTTCCCCTCTTCTGTGTATCAAAAAATAAAAATCTGCAAACCATTGCAGCATCACTGACCTTTTAACAAAAATCTATCATTATGGGATGTGTATGCTAACAATGAAGAATGCTATTTCAAAACTTGCTTTTGTGTTATCTTAAAAGAACAGATGGCAAATATAAACTTCGTCTAATGTATTAAAACACATAAAATTTGCCTTAACACTAACATGTTGGCTTGCCAAATAAACAATTGCTTTCACTCAAGCTTATTCCCAAACTTTAGATTTTAGCAGGAATCACGTTATTACGTTTCAGCAGAAGGAATAGGCAACAAAGCAGCTACCTGGGAATATCTCTGGGTACACCAAGGCTTTGGGACACAGCGGGTAACAGCCACAATGCACAGCCTCGATCCTGAGGATTAGAAATCACAAATACACAAAAATAGATGTTAGTCAGCCAAAAAACTTATTTCCGTGCAAGAGCCTTGAGGTTGCCTGCATGCAGCAAGAGGGAAACATTTTTTTTTTTTTTTCTTCAGCAGCATAATCCTTCTAAATGCCAAAGTTGCTCTTTTTAAAGAAAATTTTATTGATCATATGAATTACATAGAACAGAACAGCGAGCATATGTTTTGTTCGCTGAATAAATCAAAGCGCAGCTCTGCATTTTTTTGTTTTTTAAATACTGTTTAACACATTTTATAATCAGCAGACAGACACATGTAACAACATGGTGAAGTATGGACGGCTTTGCTTAATAATGCTGCTGGAAAACAAGGGGCACGTTGGCTACACCAGGGCGTGCTCGCAGACACACACACCACCCTCACCTGGCACAGCAGATATTCCCCTCAGACTTCCCGACTCCAAAGGTTACAGCTAAATATAGCCCAGGAACAACTTGCAGCATGCTCCAGGCTGGGATATTTCAGCTTACTCACATGCTTTGGATAATGTCCTTTATTTTTCGGGACATAAACTGTTGTATTTTTTAATAACCGCCGATGAAATTCCTTTGCCAAAGCGCGCGAAGCTTTGTACTCGTGTTTTTTTTCCAAGGAACATTTTACACATCTCCCATAACATCAAACCCAAATATTTTAGAATTGCACCGCTGTGGCACAAAGTTTTCCAGTAGCAGAGCTGTCCCCCTTGGAGTTCACATTTTAACAGCTGAACGGGTTAAAGGCATCCAGGTTTCAGTTTATTTTTTTCGCATAATGACCATTGATCTGACACAACGTCCCTCCAAAGATACAACTGTAATTTCTGTTGGCCAGAAATTACACAGTGAAATTCAAAACACTTCTTAAAATATGTTTATTTTATGAGAGGCTTTGAATTTCCTCCAACATGTTGACCATACGAGGACTTTATTTTTAACTTCAGTTTCCCTCATTCCCCAGAATAAAAAAAAAATCTGAAATCTTGTCAACGTTCACCTTTTCTATTTTCAGTGACAACCCAAAGGCTTTTGCTACTTTCACGTGAATGTCAGGTTTGGTACTTTATTACAGGTACCCTGGAAGGACTCTGTTTCCTTTAGATCTACTCAATTTTAAACAGGAAAAAAAAAGAAAATAAAGAATAACATATTCAGCTTTCATGCTAGAAAACTATGCATATCCACAAACCCCAAAGACACATTTCTCTGCAAATGCTTTTGCTAAGAAATGACTGCTGGTTTTTTTTTTCATAAACTTTTAAAATTTGTAATTTATGTTTTTTTTTTTTTTTAAATAACATATGCACTTCAGATTGCATTTTAAACATTAACAACAATTTCAAAGTGTACATCGTCTAGCACTATATTTTTTACCAAAGGGAAATGTTTCTGATGTGTGATTTAATTGATGATTTCAGTTCTTAAATATTGTGTCATATGTCAAAGCAAATAGATTTTTAAAGTTTTCTTTAATCTAGGAGGAAAAAAAAAAAAGAGTGAAACTGTGGACATTTCAGTAATAGCTCAGATCACTAAGTTATGTTAAA
>NC_138787.1:36883671-36898671 GCF_965178545.1 Coloeus monedula
GCTACTGGGCTCAGATGTGTGTGACAGCCTCTCCAACACACTCCCTGCTATCGTTATCTAGACAAAATGTGATGGACCATAAAACCACATGGAAAGTGCAGCTCATACCCCAGGACAGAGCAGCACCAACAAAAGGAAACGGCCTGAAATCTCCAACTGAAATGATGCTTGTATGATGCGTATGACAATCAAAGATGAGATAGACACAAAAACTCCACTCATAAGGAGAAACTTCAGGTTATCATTGGGACACAGCCTTCCCTCCTCACCACTGACAAATCCCAAACAAGAGCCAGTCACGGAGTTATTTGCTCTCTTTCCTTGGGGAGGATCTGCCCCTCCAGAGCATGTTTTTCTAAACCCTTAAGTTGCAACTTCATTCCTTCAGAGTTTAAAGCCAAGCTTTAGCAGCATTGAAAAGTACAGATTTCCTAACTTCCTACTGGATATTTGCTGTGTGCTTCAAACCAGCAAGCTACTGAGAAATGGGTTTCTCAACTAAATGAATGGTTGACGAATTATGAAACATGTTATCCACTTTTTCTGTCACCAATGACTGTAAACGTGGCATTTATAATAATTGGAGGGAGCGGAAACGCAGTGCCAACAATTTATTAAAAAAAAAAAAACCCAAACCTGCGAAACCCCTCCCACCTAGGTTTTCAATAAAGTGTGTGCAACAGGTTCTATTGGTGCTTGTTAGCAATGACCTGCATGTGTCATTTGTATGAGCATGGCCCTATCAGATCCATGGTGATGAGACACATTTCACCACATTGCCCCTTCTATAGACTCTATTTATACACGAGGATGAATGAATTGACAAGACAAGAGGTGCGGCATATAGATTTGATATACTGGCATAAATTTAGGATGATCTACATTATTCATAAGTACTGAAGCCACAAATGAGATATGTAACAACATCCAAAATGAGTGTCAATAGAATCTGTTCCTGCAGCGCACCATCGTATATTCCTATCTGTCACATATTCCTTAGAAATTTCTCCTTCTAAGAAATCTGGTGTGCTCAGTCTGGAAAGCAACGTTGCCTTGGGATCTGTGATAAGGCTTGCCTAGAAGAACAGGCTTTCAGAAAACTGTCTAAAAAGGAAGTGGACAGAAAACACAAAGAGTTTCCTGCTACTGAATTATTACCACTTTTTCCAACCCAGCTGTGTCTCAGTTGGGGACCCAAAAGTTATTTGGATCAGATCAACTTCTTGGTGTCTTAAAAATGGCAAAATCAAAACTAAACCAACTGATGTATCACCAGTCCAGCAGGCAACAGATATGACAGAACTGACAAATAAACTAATCCCCAGTCCATTTTTACAGACTGATGAGGCCAAGGGATAAAAGCCTACACTTTGGAAAACACACAAGAGCTGAAACATCGGATATTTTGACACTCACTTGTCATTAATGTACATTTTCAAAAGGTTTAATTTATTACAAGTGCACCCAGTACAGGATTTGATTATTTTCTTTATTGCCATAATATCTCAGGCACAAAGCTGTGTGCCTGAATAAAATCTATTTATTTTCCAGACAGGTGAAACTGTTCACTGAGTTGTGGTTCTGCAGAAGCCAAGAAATGGAAGGACCGTCCAAAAGAGTGGTATAAAAATATTAAAGATTAATGACCACTTTCATGCCAGATACAAACCAGAAGCTCTCCACAGCAGTCCTTAACCTCACGTTTGAGAGGGAACTAAGTGTTTTCACCTGCTAAAATCTCAGTCTGGATTTCAGATGAGTGACCTTGACCTGAAAGATTTTGTTTTCTATCCGAACCATCCAATCACTCACACCTATCTATTTAAATAAATACAGAAGTATTACTGAACCTCAAGTCATAAATAAGGTCTTGCTCTGCCAAGCAAAATAAAAAATGCTTACTATCTTTAATGACTTTAATTTCACAGTGTATCAATATTATTTAGTTTCACAACTAGGAAGATTTTAAGCACATTCTTGCCACTAAGATAAAAAAATACATAAATGAAAACTACTTCTGTAAGTATCTACTTTATGGTATCCTTTTGTAAAGAAAAAAAGGAAAGGTACCTGGAATTTCACTGAAAGTCTCTCCAAGGACGGACACATAGAAAGGCAGGTCTTGCTCTTTCAGCTTCATCAGGACTTTAAAAAAAGTTTCAGGATCTTTGTCATGTTCCCTTAAAACAAACAGAACTTATCTCAGCATCATTTACATTTACTTGTGAAATTGTGGGAGTTTTTTTATTTATCAGAATGGTATGGCTCTTAAATTGTGCTTCTGGGGACTAAATGTATTCAAATAATTTCTCTCTTTGCTTATGGCTAAACATTTTCCTCGACACAGCACTTGGGATCAAAACTCAGTTTCATCAGATTCTTCTCTCTTTCTTCCCTGTCTTCAAACAATGTGTTTACTCTTCAAATTATCAACTCTGAAAGTGAGAAGGACTGAGCACCTACCTGAAGGCAAAATACTGCTAAAAAATGGGTAGGAAATAAAGGTTTTGGGGTGTTTTTTTTCCCTGTCCAAAAAATATGTATATGACTTCCATTACGGTTAATCTTCTTTTTTTTTTTTAGGAGAAACAGGTTAATAAAAAACTTATCCTAAACCTACAGAATTTCTCAAACTGGAATTTTACGAATCCATGCTATACTCACGAAAAGCTTCCAAACCATTCAGTGCTTCAGGTAAAGAAAAGAACAAACTCCCACAAGGCACTTTGTACCTTTAGAGTTTTAAGGAGTTAACTGAAAATTAAGACAGAATATAAGAAACTTGAACTTATTTATAATTTCAGGTGAAGATAACACTAAAGGTTTGTATGGGTATGAGGTATGACACTCACTGACATGAAATGCAAGTTAGGCTATCTAAAAATAAACTAAACCCCCAATTTTCAAAAGGTATCACAAATGATCTAAAAGTCCCAAATTCCTTAAGTTTTATTAAAAATTGAATAATTTCCCCACTCTAAGGTGAATATTGTATCTTGCATTTAATTACTCTGCTTTAAATTATTGTATTCTAACAGATGTGCACCATATGCCTTTAAAATATTTTGGTTTTATTTATTATTTAGAAAATTCCACCGTTTTCCTTCCTGTATTAAGGGAAAAATCTATATCTCAGCTGTCCTGGTGTCTTTCTTCACAGAGTAATTTTGTAGAATGAAATCTGTACGTCTCTCACACAACTATATGAAAGATTAATAATTATATCATTCAGGAAATCTGAAGCCAAATGACATCTGCAGCTCTACACGTGTTAATTTCTCATTCAGTCAATATTTTTGGTTTAGGGAATTAAAATAAATTAATCTTATAATTAATGTGACTTCCCTAGGCTAAGAAACCTCCAAGAATGAGTCTTCAGAATTAGTTGCATTTTCTTAAAATAAAGCCAGACAAGAATCACTTTAAGAAGTCCTCCATCCTCCCGATTTGTTTTGTTCCCAATAATAAGGAGGAATGCAACTGCATAAGCCTCGTAACTTGTTTCACATCTGTGAACCAGGAGTTTCCACGGCAATTCCAGTAACCGAAGTGGATGCGAGCACTGGTTTGCAGAGTGGATCCCAGATCCCAGATCTTTGCCTATTAGTTTGCTGCATCCTCACACTTAAAAGAGCCACCTGTTTCTGGTAGGTAACTTCTGTGCAGAAACTTTTGCCAGTATTTAGTTCCCTCCAAATGCCCAGCCCAAAGAGCCAACATGGGATTGCACGGATTTGGATTTGGCTGAAAGAGAACATCCCCATTATGAATGCTCGCAAGGAAAACTGCTACAATGCTGGGAGTTGGTGTAATTCATGACAGAATTTCCCCTGAGCCTCAGTTTCCCCTGGACAGGCCTTTGTGGGTGCTTTGTAAGTGATGCCACGAGCCCACCCTGGCTCAGCTCATCCCGACGGACCGGCACATCCCTGCGCGCGGAGCCGGCAGACTCGACAGCCACGACGCTGACAGGGATCTTTCCAAGCTCTTCACAGCCCCGCTATCAGCTTCACAGTCACAAAAAGTCCTTCCAGCAAAGGATATGCTTTCCCTCTCGCTTTCCAGAAGAGACCAGGGGTCCCAGAGGCAGCCAAAAGTGGAGGATGCTGTTGGAGCCACATTGTCAAGGAGCTGGCAGGAGAACACGGAGCCTTACAGCTCGGCGAAGCCACATAAGCTGCACATATTTAGGAAAACTGATAGGAATTGGAAGTTGCAGCTTTGTTTAATAGGTGGGGAAGAACAGAAGGAAAATTTGGCACCCAGAAGGAATGCTGAAAGGGGAAACGTTTCCTCTGCACTGGAGCCTCTCTTGCGGGTTTTCTGCTGTAGGTGAACCTCCTTCCATCCTCCCGTATAAAATGTTTCCCTTTTAGGTGATACTCCCAGATTTTAATGACATGTTTTGTGAACCTTGTAGCTTTTCTATTTGGGAGCTCATCTTAATTGATTTTTTCAGTTCCTGTGACTTCTCCACACCACAGCCATTTTATTTTCAGTTAAGACCTCCAGAAACCTTCTGGCCCATGCACCTAGAGACTGCAGTGTATTATTACTCTTGCAGGATACTAAAGGTATTAGCTGCTCCTGGTAGAAAGAAATAAATAGTAAAAGACCACCCCTTTGCTGCATCAAAAAGGAGAGAGATCTGTTTCTTGGCTGACATGGAGAAAATCATATACAATCCAGTCTGCCTTACTCAGCAACAACTGCTAAACACACCAGATTGCCATAGCAGTGATCGTGGAAAAAGATGAACACAATATGGAATGTCTGTTCTGTAAAGATCTGCTCAAAATGATGTGCACTTTTGGCTGCATCTGTTGCATTTTTGAGCTTTATTAAACAGTATTAATTATATATACTCCATTTCCTGAAGAAGAACTGCAAAACAGTATAAAAGCCTGATATTAAAATGCAAACTTTTCTTTTAAGATATTATGTTTGGGGAAAAATCAAGCTAATGTGACTCCAGGGTCTGGCTTTGTTGTTTAGTTGAGATATTTGAAATGCTTTTGTATTTTCACTTGATTTGATACGCATCTGGTAAAGGAAAAATAAGAACTGGGCATGATATGAAGATGCTCTCAATTTCATCCTAAGAACATGAAAACATCAGAATGACCAAACTCCAGCTGCAATGCCACAAAACAGGCACAGACACCACACCTACACTCAGATTCGAGAGCTCTGCCTTGGAGACATTCAATCTCCATATTCAAATATTACACAGCTACATTTTTTTACCAAGGATTTTTTATTATTGAGTCTAACCCACATTTTTAGACAAACATCTGAAGTCTCTCTTAAGAATTGGCTGAGGTTTAGTGACCTAGGTAGGGGGATGTGGCCCAGGGTACATCCTGATTTAGCGACTTCCCTTTGTAACCTGATATAAAACCTTGAGGAATGTCCCTGACTGGGAAATGGGAGCGTGGTGGGAGCAGCAGCACCACTGCTGAACCTCCATTATCTCTGCCTTAGATTTCCTGCTCATAAAATGGGTGTGATGATATTATTTTTTCACCACAGAAGGATGCTGTCAGGATTAACTGATTGCTTGACATCCCACTTTCAGCCTAAATGATTTCAAAAAGCAACTTCATAGGACTACGATGATGCTCCTCCATACAATCAATGGCAACATTCTCCAAAACACCCTCCTGCTCTTCAGGGGTTTTGGGAATTCAGCCTGAGCCCTCAAGCCTTACCCATTGCTGAGACTGGAGGCAGAGGATTTGGAGACACCTAAACACGAGTTATTCTCACTCACATCCCTGACGAGTGATGTGAAAAACATTATTAAAAAAAAAAAAGAAAGAGCAGAATTTGGCCCTTACATTATTCAATGAATATTCATCTCTTGAATTTGGGTGAAATTCAGTAGGAGACCCATATGGTTTTCTCTGACTTTAGTTTAATTTTTTAAGTATATGTAAACTTATCCTACATGGTGATAATGGCAGTTATTTAGGATTTGGAGGAAGGCACATCTAGCAATGCAATTAGAAAGTGGAAGAGTTGTGGAAAAGCAGCAGGACTTCCTCAAAGGGGGAAAATAAATGCAATCTATTAAAAAATATATTTAAAAATATATTAAAACCTGGGGTTAATGCATTTATCAGTTACAAAAAAGTGCAAGAGCAGGGGAGAAAGTCTTAATATTTGAGAAAATATTGCATAAAGGCCATGTAATGCTTGTGAAAGCCACAGCCCTGTGGTGGCATCTCTGTGAATGACAGGCTCATTTAGGCTGGAAAGGACTTTGAAGACCATCAAGTCGCACCATTAAGGTGCTACACATTCTAAAAGGGTTACAAATAAGCCGAGCTAAAAGCAATATTAAAAGGGTTGACCTTAATCTTCTTAGGACACTTAGCATGGGAGATTTCCAGTGGGAGAGAATCCCAAATTGTGAGGGCATGCAGTAATATTTCACTTTGTACAGAGCCTTAAATCCAGTCACACTGGCTGCATCCCCTTCTGCCTCCCCATTCCCCAAAATCACCTGAACGTCAGATGGGCAAAGGTGGGAAATGGCACAAAATCCTCAGAAGTTGAAGCAGAACTTTATTTTGTATTTTTAAAAATTTGTTAGGACACATAGCAAGAGGTAAAAGATGGATTTCTGCCTGTCTACAATGATTGCTAGAAAATAGCTGTAAAAATAGGCCACTGAAGAATCACTCTATTGATGAAGCTGGGCAGCAATCCGGGAGATCAAGGACTGGTGAGCCAAGAGACATCCTGGGAGAAAAGAAGGGGACAGGGAAAAGGCAGGGAAAAGGCATGGCTGGAGCAGAGCATGGAGAACGTGTGAGGGGCTGGGCAAGTCCATGAGCAAACAATCGGTAATTAAAAATAAAGAAAATGATGTTTCCAAGACACAGACCTTGATGTGGGTGACTGAGTTTTGGGAAAGTGAAAAAACGAGTGAGTTTGGCAGCAAACAGGACAGACGCAACAGGCAAAGCAATTCAAAGGGGAAAAGAACCACAAGAAGAGAAAAAAATATAAAAAATATAAATATTTCTGGTGAAAACTAAAAAAAGTATGGCATATCCAAACCCAGGGAGGAAAAGATAAATACAGGGTAAATAGAAGACCTACACACACCCTACAGAACTAAAACCAAGGCTCCACTTCATCCAAACCTAATCTAAAGAACAATATCAGGGATTTTTTTCACTCTATTATACTATGCACTGTATTACACTTTGATATTTCACATTAAACTTTGAGCTCAGAAAAATTTGAATACAGGTTTATTATAATCAAATAATGTAAGATTATTGTTTTGTGGCTACACTTCTACTTTATTTAATGTTAAATAAAGTAGAAGTGTAGCCACAAAAAATAAACCTGGACTTCAAAACAGAGAAGTGCAGAATTCTGGTCTTTTCCTGACACTGATTTCCCACAAGACAGCTCTGCCCAGGTTTCCCCATCTGCAAGATATGGTCTTAGAGGAGTTTTCATTTACAGAAATATGGTGAGAATCACAGTCAGTAAATACTTGAGGAGAATAATATTCTTCTTAAAGTAAGAGGACTCATGTTACAAGCCTATTCAATATATCAAATGAAATATATTCTAGTAATTATTTTCACAGAGGACAGAAGACTTTTCCTAAATCAAATACATTTTCTATGTTCAGATTAGGAGGGGAAAAAAAAGGAGGACAAAAAAAAATTAAAATTCTAATATCAAATTCTGGTAACAATGTTCATGATAACTGCAAAAGAGGAAATATTACTGCCAGGAAAGTGCAATTAGAAAAGAAACAGGGAAAAAAAAAGTAACTATGAAAATGCAAACATGAAGGAAAAGTTAATTGCTTTCCATTTATTAAATTTATCACAGTATTTTTCCATCTTTTTATATTTCCAGGATGAGGTTGAGGTAGACTGTAAATATGTAGTTAAATCCAGTGAGTTTTCTTTTTCAGCTGATCTGCTCTACAAAATATCTTTGCTGTAATTGTGCCGCTAAACATTGTCTGGCATCATCAGCATCAAAAGTTACCACAATATCTAATACCCCCTCAGTTCACAGAAAATGGAGTCAAGTAGAAGAAAATGTTTCTGCGTGAAGAAGGACCCTACAGAATAAATTTTAACTGGAAATTTGTAGGTCCTACAAGCAAAAAAGGGTCCTGATCCTTGCCTGTGCTTTCGGAACACCTCTGCAAGCCAAGGAATTAAAAAATGGCACTGGAGAGGCAAAAAGCAGCCAAATAGTACTGGCAAATACAGTGTTTTATTTTCTATTAGAGCCCATGACGTATTTACTGTGAGGAGTGTGTATTTTACCCTCTGATTTGTTCAAATTGCTGGCCTGAGAAAAATGGGTGGCATTTTGCTTTCGCTGGAAAAGCATTTTCTCCTATCTCCTGTTATCTACAAGAGATTCATAAAAAAGAAACAAGAAAGAACCTTGGGAGTTTATTGTTTAGATTCTTCTTCTCCCCTCACAACTCGTGAAGAAAAAACTCAAAATAAATTATTGCACGTCCCCTAACCAAAGAAACCTCAGGATCAGCATCAGTCATGGAGCCTCCTGCTTATTTCCTAAAGGGAGATTAAGCTCTGAAGACAAAGACCAGCATTTGGTCTCAGTTACCTTGGTGTAAAAATCAATGCACTTTCATTCCAGTGCCTTTCATTTCTTTTACTCCAGCTTGGCCACCCTGGCTGTTCCCAAGTAGAGGATTCAGATAGAAAACAAAAACCATTTTATTTCAATTTGCAACAAAACCCTGTAACTGCTATCCCAAAGAGTTTATTAAAAAAAAAAAAAAATTAACTTCCTTTAGTGTTCCAAAGGTAACATAAGAAAAGGTCTTTCTGTTGTTGGGATGACATAAAATATCTGAGTGACACTGACAGCCCTGCTAACCATACACAACATATCCTACTGCAATTCAACTATAAAATACTATAAAAAAGTCATGTATGGCAAACATAAGATGGTTATGAATACAGTAATAAGTGGATAACAGTCTACTCAAGTGGTTCCTTGAAAGAACAGAAAATGTATATAAATTTATATATAAATTACTACACAAAAACTGTATTACTACAGATTTTCCTGGGAATGGTGACCCCACCATACAAGACCCTGTGGCCCCTCTCTGATTTCCATGATGGATCCATTGCAACTTCTTAAAACTCCACCAGATGCCCTGCTTGGGTCAAAAAGTGCATCCTGGTCTTTACTGAGTAATACCCCAAGAGGAATTAGCTCAGGTACCCGAGATAACTCATCCTTTTGGGATCTCCAAGGAAGAAGCTTCCAATCAGGAACTTTCTTGGCACCAAGGCTTGAAACTCATTATTCAACAAGATTAAAGTAACTCCAAATCTCACTGTTTTCAGAATGAGGAATCAACTCATTGCATTGAATCAGGTTTTGCACAGACAAAGCTGAGAAAAAGCAGAGATTAGAGGACACAGGGAGGGGGGTGAAGAAAAGCATGAAAATATGGAAAAAAGGAGAGCAGGGAGGAGAACAAGGGAAAGAGAAGAGAGTTGAACAGTTGCAGGGCAGTAAGAAGAGGAAACTAATTAAAAAGAGCTTTGAAGAAAGAAACATAACCCTCCTATTACTGGTGAAAAAAAGGAGGAATATTAGATCACTTGCTTACGAAAGACTTGATTTTTGTCTCTTGAAGGTTATTTCCATACTTTGGTCCAGGGTGCTGTGACTTACAAAGGGGGCTGGTGGCACCATCTGCTAAGTTTGCCCAGGACTTTGTATTACAAAACCTCTTCTGTCCTTGCCTACGATGTTTCCCCAAGCTAAGGCTTATCTTGGACTATAATCTTCTAGAAGAATCCTGTCCAAAGTTTTCCAGAACATATGAAGAACAAGATGAAAAAAAAAAAGCACAAACACAAACTACCTCCTAAAACTGCAAACTGTATCTTGGATATGTTGCAGAAGGTTCCTTGTAGAGACAGCGAGCGAAGTGATGGAGACAAGGAACTAGAGAAGAGTGAGATGAAAATTTGCTGCACAAGACTATGTGTGAGGAGATGCCCAGGGAACTGAGCCTGGCTAAGAGAGAAGGATGAGGTTTGAAAGGCCAAAACCGAGTTAGGTGAATGGAGTAGAAAAGGGTTGCTTTGAGAGCAATAGGTGGAAAAGCCTTGAGAGCACTCCTCAACCCCATTGTTCACATGTGCTTCTGCTCAAAGACGGGTTTCACAACCATACAGGAGGAAAAAAAAAAAAACAAACCATAAAATGAAATTTCCTGTCCTGAGAAATGGGAGAACCAAGCTTACTGGAGCTGTTAGGGCAAACTGTGGTGCATCTGTTCCAAACTTAAACATTCTTCAGCTGTCCAGGTGATGCACTTGTAGCCTTACATCAACTCAAAATCAGTTTTTCAACCACGGCGAAAGCATTTATTGTAACAGGCTCCAGAGGGTGGCACTAAAGTGGCCAAAGCATCTGGATAGCACAGAGGGAATCACAGCACCACAGAATCATGGAATGGTTTGGGTGGGAAGGGACTTTAGAATTCATCTTGTCCCTGCCATGGGCAGGGACACCTCCCACAAGACCACGTTGCTTCAAGCCCTGTCCAACTGGGCTTTGAAGGAAAGTTTCTGTGTGCAGGGTTTCAGGCTGAGTATCATTTAAAATTTTAATTATATTTAAGAAAACAGGTGCATCAGAGTGTAAAACCATCCCATGCAGCTGAAAACCACTTGTGGGGCTTGTATTTTGCTTTTGTTTCGGTGAACAGTGCTCCTACAATGGATCACTACATGCAGCCCAGGTAAGCTGCTGCTTCAACCATGACTTCACAGGAACGGAGAAAGGCTTTACACCAAACTGGCCTAAATGCAATAAGAAGCAGAATTGGGCCACAGAGCTTAAATACAGAAAAGAAAGTAGAGTGCTTAGTAGAAGTGAAAGAACCAAGTGTATCTGGAGAAGCAGTGAGTAAAAAAATAAGTTTCATTTTAATACAATTTTTTTTTCAGCCTATTAAGTTCTCCAGTATCAGAATGAAGCCTGCTAAAAGTTAGTAAATAAAGGCTTTCAGGAGAGCTTTATTAAATCACTTATGACTTATCAAGTTAAAACTCCCACTCAGATATCTTAATAAAACTTTCAGAGAATATATTTAATTTTCCTGGAAATCAGAAGCCAATTACTAACTACAGGAGTTACTGTTGGCTACGCCACTGATCAGCTTCCTGTAAATAGAATATTTGCCAACAACTTGAATTAGTTCTCTAAAGTTTCGGTTTCTGAAGGTCAAATAACTATGTAACTGCTTAATAAAGAAGCAAAGAAGTACCTCTAAATATCTCCAAGCTCTGATGGGCTTATATTCTGCTCCTTAGGTGAGGTATTAGCAAAGCTTATTTATTTTCATTTCCAAGGCTTTTATTTGCTCATTCCCTTGTGGTAAAGCTGATTTCCATGATGATTCCCTTCTTAATTTTAATACCCTTTTTACTCATCATATAGACATAAGAATTTTCCATAAAATAATGAAACCCTTCCAAAGGAAATGAAGACAACTAGAAGAGGAAAGTAAACTACAGCTTACTTCTTTTTTTTTTCCTTTCCCAATTAATTGATCCACTGTCATATGCATATATGAAAGATTTTTTTTTTAATGAAAGGAAAATAAGGTTAATTAACATAAAACCCCTCACTCCTTGAGATGTTGAATTTTGTATTTTATCCATGCTGCCTTAAGTGCCTTGATTTCCCAGTAATGACCTAGTTCTCCTAATGAGTAACATTAACCCCTGGCTGTAGCTGTCCAGGACTTAATTGTCAACTGGAGCTGAAATAGGAGAGTTTGCCGATCAGCAGGTATGTGGTATATTAACTCATGTCATTTCAGACCCTAATAAATAAATCTGTTGCTAAGGCAACAGGAACATCAGCTGTATCACTTTTTTCTTCCCCCCCCCCCTCCCTTTTTAAAGGAAACTGCCTTTCACACTGAGCTTTTAAAAAAAGGAAATTAACTACATGTAACCATAATTAGAAGAAACATCGTTTCTCATCTCAGAAACATATCTACATTAATGAAAAAAAGGCATTCAAAAAGAGGGCTGCTTTCTACTGTGACCAGGGTAACTGAAATTATTTCCCTCGACTGAGGGAATGTGATTTGAAGGATACATTTGAGTGGGAAGAGATCACAAAATATCTCAGCTTTGTATTTCTGAGATAGTTCCCCTCTCCTTTCATACACTGCTGATGCCAACAGAGCAAACATTGCTTCGACGGTAATCAGGAGCCCAGGCAAATTGAAACCAGGGGAGAAAAAACACCACTCAAACCCAAACACCTTCACTGCCCTCTGTGGATCTTTCTGTAAGATTGGCAAACATGCGATTTTTTGGAAAGCTAAAAGATCAGAGAATCACAGAATCCTTTAGGCCAGAAAAGCCCCCAAAAGCCACTGAGCCCAACCGTTCCCCCAGCACTGTCAAAGCCACCACTAACCCCTGTCCCCAAGGGCCACACCCACACAGCTTTTAAATCCCTCCAGGGATGGGGACTCCACCACTGCCCTGGGCAGCCGTGCCAGAGCTTGACAGCCCTTTGGGTGAGGATTTTTTTCCTAATATCCAACCTAAACCTCCCTGGCACAACTTGGGGCCATTTCCTCTTGTGGTGTCTCAGTGCCTCACAGGTGAGTATCACAGCCCTCACTTAGTTCCTGCCATTCTATCTCACATGAAGTGTCTTAAAATTTTCAAACCTGTAGTTTTTTGTTTAGTTTGTAAGTACAAGATGGTATTTCTGAGTCTCCAGTTACCCACATCTCAACCAGAGAGTAGGTAGGAAGGAAACTAAGATGCTCAGAAGCCCAGTTATCACTCTTGAAACACTTGAGGCTCTGTCTTTACTATAAACACAACAAACTACTCAAAATTCTATCTGGCTTCTCAGCTGAAGAATGCAAAGTATCTTTTTTTGCCATTATCAAAATTAGAGATGTTTTCTCCTCTGGACTATAAGCTGCCTATAGCCCTTTGAGAAAACATATTGTAAGAATGAGGAAAAAATTGATGCTGAGATTTCCACTATAGCAGAACTTTCACACCTTCAGCACATGCTGGACTTTTTTACAAGCTCTTAAAAACAGTGATCCAGGAATAACACATCTTCCACTGAAAGGGCTCAGTGCCCCAAACTCCCCTGCTGCAGGAAGACATTTCAAGATTAGACATCACTGAATGAACAGCCAGAGAATGGGCACTTCCAAACTGCCTTTCCATTTAAGGCTGAACTTCTGAGATTATTTCATTAACTTTTTCATTTATTTGTTTGAGTCCCCATCCCTGGAGGGATTTAAAAGCCATGTGGATCTGGCACTTGGGGACGTGGCTTAGTGGTGGGCTTGGCAGTGCTGGGGGAATGGTTGGACTTGATGGTCCTCATGAGGTCTTTTCCAACCTAAATCACTCAGTGACTCTAAAGAAGCAGTATCTGCTCCCAAACTTAACTCCAGCTTGCATGAATGTGAAGTTAGACTGCTTTCAAGAATGCAAAAAGGAAGGGTGCCAGCCTCTACATGACTGTGTCCACATGTTCAGGGCAGAGATTCATCCACCACATGCCATCAGCATCACTGCTCCGGTGAGCGCCGTTTTCTTAGGCACTACTCAAAAGTTCCCATTTTGAACTCGTTATTTTACATTCTATGGGCTTTTTATCCTACCTGGTACCTTCTAGTTAGCACTGTACAAACACTTGTATTTTAAGCCTTTGTCTTCAGTCTGCCTTATTTATTCACTGCATCTACTTGTTCTCTTCAGGCTGTTCACAACATTGAGGATGCCTGTTGAGCCTAATGGCATTTCTGGGTATTCAAAGGTGATTTCTAGATGGACTTCTGTCCTGTTTTGCTGTCTTGCCACACCTGCATCTTGATGGGAAAAGCTTTGGTCCAAAATATTCAACACTGTGAGGAAAATACGAGTCACTGTATTCTCAAGTGTCTCCATAGGAAATAGTTTTCAATCGTGAGTTCAAACAGTGACTACAGATCTTGTATTGTGCTGCCAAGAGGAACAAGTTACAATTCAATACTTGTTTTTAATATATATACAAAAAATATGCTATATATTAATTATCAACTATAATTGTTCCGTTTTGGCCAAATTTAGAAATACATCCTCTGAGAGAAGGCAGGCTACAACCACCCCTCCCCCACCAGGTTCAGGAAAAATGAATTTTCCTTGGAGGAAAGTGAAATAGATAAAAAACTATTTATTTAACAAACACTCAGGAAAAGGATAATAATGCTAAATGATAAAACCTCCCGCTCTGCTGAGAGAAACCTGGGGGAAAATTCAGAGTCCTTCCGTAGATCTCTCTCCCCCTCCTTGGAGCTGGGATGGGGTGGTGGGCCCACCTCCAGGGCCCAAGGCCTGGGTGGAAAGTCCTCCCAATGTATTCTGATGTTGAAACCGTCCAGCAAAGAGAAAAGGAAAAAAACAAAGTCCCAGGAAAACAAAAGTTCAACTCTCCGGAGGAAAAGGAGCTGAGGAAAAAAAACTGCCGAAAGCTGGCTGGAAAGAAAAGCAAGCTGGGTGCTTCCCTTCCCTCCTGCTCCACTGTCACAGCTGAAAAAGAGTCTCTATCTCTGTGTGACCTTGAACAAGCTGCAAACTGCTTTGAAAAAGTTTTGCTCAGTTTTGTCCTCCCCCCTCTCAGGCTCAGTTTAGAGGCATAGAAAGGCACAAAGTTAATTTCTGGGCATAGGGCAGCGATATGGGATATACATCATAAAGTCACCTCAAGACAATAATATATATTATATATATATTAAATAAATACAAAATACTTTTTAAAATCCCTTTCCAGGCTTCTCTCTCTTGCAGCTTGCAGAGGACTTGTGCTCAGCTCACTGATGAAGAGCTGCCCCATCACAGAAGGCACAACACTTCTTGTCCCCATCTGGGACAAGCCCTTTCCAAGCACTTCCTGCTAGTGAAGTGGACCGGAGCC
>NC_138787.1:36903671-36923671 GCF_965178545.1 Coloeus monedula
CCTCCATGTGTGTGTGCAGCGTTTAGGAAATTATTTTATACTGGGCAGAAGACACAGAAAAAGGATCAACCCAAACCCATAAATCTTTTGAAGGCAGAGCATTTGGGTTTGTTCACTTACCACCTGTGAGGCCAGGCAATGTGCAGAGGTCTTTGCTGATAGTCCAGTCCACTCAAGATGTTAGAGAGGTTAAAAGTCAGGCATTGCTTATCTTCCCCTTGATAGGGATTTGTACTTTCTGGTGCTTCAGCCTGGACTGGGGCTGCTGGTGGGGAGAGCAGCCCCTCATGCTGTGTGGTGCAGAGTCCAGGCTGGGGCTCACAAAGTCCAGACTGAGGATGTGCATCACTGGTTTTCATTACAGCTCTGCTCTCCTGCTGGCCAGGCAGCCCCTCTGACTGATAAGAATCTCCATTCCTTTTAACACCAATTACCTTTTCCAAATGGGCAAGTTTATGCTCTGGCATGAACCTGTGAGGAAAAAGGACAAAAAAAAAAATTGTATTGTGTTTATGCTGGATTAAAGTTTCACCTGACAACTAATTAAATAGTAGCATTTTAGAGGTAAAATATGGTTGATATTTTACATCCATCTAAACAACAAGATGGATTCAGGAAATGATACACTTTATATAGATTTTAGTGAATATGGTACCTGTGATATAAAACAATGCATTCCCTAACGACACATGCATCAACAGGGAGAATAAAACTATTTGCCTGCTAAAATAAAACAATGAAAACACCTCTGGAAGAGAGCAACTCTGCAAGAAAATTCTTGGAATTTTTGCCAGGATTACCTCTAAGATTGGTAGCAGTCCTGTATCCCAGTTGTAGAGGCCTTGCACCTCTTTACAACTATCTGAAAGAAAGATGGAGCTGGGTGGGGATTGGCCTCTTCTCCCAAGGAACAGCAACAAGACAAGAGGACATGGCCTCAAGCTATGCCAGGGGAGTTTCAGGTTGGACATCAGGAAGAATTTCTTCATGGAAAGGATCGTTAAGCGTTAGAATGGACTGCCCAAGGAGGTGGTAAAGTCACCATCCCTGAAGATGATCAGTAAATGACTGGACGTGGCACTTTGGGCCATGGTCTGGTTGGCAAGGTGGTGATTGGTCAAAGGCTGGATTTGAGGATCTCAGGAGTCTTTTCCAAACCTTAATAATTCTGCAATTTCTATAGCGACCAACTGAAAACAATTAATTACAATTTACAAAGAAAACCCCAGACCTGGGAGAGAGGATTGAATCGTACATCCACTCACAGGATAAAACCACTGTGGTTTTTCACAGGTATGAGTAGTGAACACTAAGATGGGGAAACTCAGGCAGGGCTACTCATGACCTTGCTGAGGTGCCACAGACAGTATCAGACACCACTGGCTCTTCCACCTGATGTCCATGCTGCAGAAACCCCTTCCCAACAGCAGGATGCACTTGCACAGCTACATGGAAGCCACAGAACTCATATTTTTTAATAGATGGAATTTAACATTTTAAGCAGGTCCAGTTTTACTATTTGAATTAAAGTAGTTAAGAACTACGGACCTGCCCCAGGAAACACTTGAGTGAAGCTCCTTTATTCAACCATGACCCTCCTAAATTAACACGGGTAGGACTCCAAGCACGACCACTATAGGTTCCTCAGTCTAAACAGCTGCCTGTACCTCAAGTTAATTTACCCATGTACTATTTACTCACATGCCTTTCAGTGTGATTGTGGTTCTCCCAGATAAGTAGAGACATTTAAATTTTTCGTTTCCTTTTAATTTCCAAATGTTTACAGACTGTAGCTTGTTCGTTAAACCATTTACTAAAGCCAACACTTGCTCCACATTATCAACCTCCTCCACAGTTCTTCAGAGCTTTACTCCATCACAGCTCCTTTCTGGGCTGAGAACAAACCACTCCCTTCCCTCTCTGTCAAAACAAATATTCCCAAAAATAAGAATCATTCACCTCACCCTGCAACGGAGCACCTTTAAATGTAAACAGACCCTTTTTTGTCAAAATCACTACTGAAATAAAAACACACATAGACTATGTGAGCTTTACTGCAGTTGTGCTCTTGACTAATCGCTTCGAGGATTTTCCTTCAAACCCCTAAATCTCCTTTCTCAAGTCAGTACACTGCGTAACTACTCCATGTAATGTGTATTCTTTGATTTGGCTTGCTGTTCCTTGGCATTTAATTTTTGTTTTATCTACAATAAGCTGCATTTTCAAGCCACTGACTAAATCACCTTTGAGATCTGCCTTTTTTTCCTATTACTCACCACCACATTTTGGAGCTGCTCTGGAGATACAACCAGAAAAAGTTCAGTCACATTAAATATCCTCATAGAATTCCATTACCTGTGTTACAAACATGCCAGGTTCCCAAATGAGCCTGAATTAAACCATTCCCATCTTACTGCCCTAGCCAGCCTCAGATTCTCTGAGTTTAGAAGTATGAATTTGGTATGACTGAATTCCATACACAGAATCATAGAATCATGGAATGGTTTGAGTTGGAAGGGACCTTAAAAACCATCTTGTTCTAAGACCCCTGCCATGGGCAGGGACACTTTCCACCATCCCAGGTTGCTCCAAGCCCCATCCAACCTGGCCCTGGACACTGCCAGGGATCCAGGGGCAGCCACAGCTGCTCTGGGCACCCTGTGCCAGGGCCTCACCACTCTCACAGTGTGGGAAGAATTTCTTTCCAATCTAACCTTGCCCTCTGCCAGTTGAAGCCATTACCCCTTGTCCTGTCCTTCCATCTCTTGTCCAGAGCCCCTTTAGAGAATGGAAAGGGCACTAAGGTCTTCATGGAGCCTTCTCTTCTCCAGGCTGAACAATCCCAATTCCCTCAGCCTTGGTCACAGACGTAAAACTGGATGATGGTGGATCCTCTGAAGTACAGACACAGCCCCCTCAGGATGTACTTTTAAATATTTACACGTGGGAAAAGCTGAAGGAGAAACAGGTTAAGGCATTTTCCCTAAACCACCAAGTTGTGACTGCATTGAAAGGACGGATTTACCAACCCAAATTTAACTGAGGTATTTTGAAAAATCACTGCTGTTAAGACAAATTGCTTGAGGTGTGAGAGGTCAGGCTACCTAGTCAGGCTGTATCCCCCTGCCTGTCTTCAATCTCCTGGCCAACCATCCACTCACTGCACCATTTCTGTTTCTGAACAGGTTTCCTACTTAGTTTTCAACCCTTATAAATCTGATCCGTCATTGCAGAATTCCTAATAATATTAGATAAAACTCCACCGATTTCTCTCTGGAATATACTCTTTAATATCTTTTATTTAAGACATGTGTATGCAATCAATTCCATGGTATTTACTTGTATTACACACACAGTATTCATCATCTTGACAATTTTTAAAAGTTTTAGAACACCATTTCACTTAACAGTTTAAAAAAAAAAAAAAAAGAGAAAGAGATTTATTTGATAGTTAACTTTGGAACAAGTTATCTGCATTAACTTCCATTGTTTTGGCATAAAGTAGTTCTGTATATTTTACTAACAACAGTGGAGACATGATAAAAGATGTAGGCAGAGAGCCATAAACAGCTCTTGCTGCAATCCATGGTGTTCGTGGAAAGGCATTAATTTTTGGACTTTGATTGGAAGATGTCTCTGTGCTCAGCCACTTGGATTTTGCTAAATACAACCACGAATAAAACCTTGTACCTGAAGAGAACAATTTCTACGGTGGAAAGGCCGTTGTAAATCATGTGTAGTATAAACTTGTCCACATGATTGGAATGATATAATGGATATTGGAGTCCCTAACCACCAGCTAATGTTCTTTATGACACTTAAATAAATGACCTGAAAATAAACTAATAACAACACAAAGTCATCTAAACCTGTTCATGTGCATTTCCCAGAAGCATGCTGGGAAAAGACAATGTCTAGTTAGTGCGTTTTGTGTGTTTACATTTTCTCCAGAACATTTTTGCTGCTCCAGACTCACATTAATTCTTCTTTTCTGCCACCTTCCAGAGGTATCTCTCCATCCAGTACTTGCCCAGATCTCGGTCATTTAAAACAGCAAGAGCTTCTATATCACCATGATGGTTATGGAGAAACAAGGCTGGAGCAGGAGCAGACACAGGCTTGAAAGACTAGACATAAGAAAGAATGTTCTAAAATTTTGTATTTTTTATGAGGAAGGTGGTGAAACACTGGCACAGGGTGCCCAGAGAAGCTGTGGATGCCCCATCCCTGGAAGTGTCCAAGGCCAGGTTGGACGGGGCTTGGAGCAACCTGGGATAGTGGAAGGCGTCCCTGCCCACGGCAGAAGGTGGAATGAAATGATCTTTAAGGCCCTTTCCAACCCAAACTACTCCATGATTCTATAAAACCACCTAGAGAGCTACCACAGCAGAGAAGTGGGATTTAGTTCTTGAGAAAGACACACCATATTTCTCAATCTTAATTACAAAACACACCAGTCACGCAAGAAAAATGCTACAAAATTTTATTTTAAATATGGGAGAAGCATTTTATTATTATTACTAACTTGTTGTAGTGAACTCTTGCACATGTGAAACTTTCCAGAAAAAGAATTATCGTCGAAGCTTACAAATATTAACACTTTCAACAGATTCCACAAGGTACTGTCCCTTATATTTAAAAAAACATGGAAAATGTTTTACTTTTATGCATAACTCATATATATTTAAACAGTGAAAGTTCAGAACAAACAGTGAGGACTTAGATATCTAAATTTAGTATCACAACTTCTTTTCAAATTTCTTTTATTTATTCAGATTTTTGAGGTTCTCCAACACATTGAACAGTCAATTTTAAAACTTTATGAAGGTTCTACAAAGCCTTGAAAACTTTCCCTTTTTGCATACTGGGTCTAGATGTTTAGTTAAAAAGATGGGTTAAGTATTAAACTAAGTTCATATGCAATAAAAATTCAATATTCTGAAATTCAGGGTTTCAATCTTTGCTACATATTTGCTACTGTGAGTAACAGATTTTTTTTAAACTCACAACCTATATATTATATATTTTCTTTTCATTTATGCCATGAAACCCTGCTCTGAGGAAATCCATGTACTTTTCCTTGAAGCAGACGTGTTTTTTCCCCCCACACGTTTCTTTTTTGTAATATGTTGCCCTGTTCCACCGCACGTGTTTATTCACAGCAATTTATTTGCCCTAATGAAAAGTTATTTATGGGGATTGGTTTCTTTTCCATGGCACCAACAGTCACTTTGTGCACCATTTTATTAAAAACAACAACAAAAAAAAGGATGGAAGGGCCATGATGTCACTGCTTGATGAATAGAAACCATATTAGAAAGATGAACTGCAGTGCTGGTTTAGGTTAGACCAAACTACACAACTACTTCAAGAGATTGTAAAGAAGGAAGGAATAAATAAATAAAAAGATTAATTATTAAAAACTGGCCCTTCTATAAATGTAGCTACATTTGGGTGAAAAGTTAGAGATCTGAAAGCGCAATAGTTTGTTTTGGTTTTTTTTAATATTGCCATTAAAAAGTTTAAAAATAATAGAATCGTGGAATGGTCTGGGTTGGAAGGGACTTTAAGGATTACCCCCATTCCAATCCTCCTGCCATGGGCAGGGACACCTTCCACTAGACCAGGTTGTTCCAAGCCATGCAGACATATTACTGACCAAGCACTGTACAAATACCAAAGTTGTTTTTTCAAAACCCAAGAATTTTGCTGATTTTAAGAAATAAATAAATAAAATTTTAAAAAAGCAGATTTTTGGGTGCCGAACTGGAACAGACAGCAACTCCATTAGTATATACTTGACTTATTTATATATAAAATCATACATTTATATTTTTATCTTCAATATTACAAAACAGCTGACAACAGTGTACTGATGCTGTTTATATTTAGCTACGTCTCAAAAGATTGCAAGAAATTACAAAACGGGGAGAACAGTCATAGTTAATTTCTCTAATTTTTTTTTTTTTTTTTTTTTTTGCAACTACTGTCACATTTTGCCCTGCAGCAAAAAAAATGTTGCTGAGTGTGGTCAAGTGTCCTGAAGCTGTACTACAGTTCAAACCCAAAAGCTTGAAAGAAGACCCCCAAAATTCAGGGAATTTGATATTAGGGTTTATTGAAGTTGTCACATACTTTCAGGGATCTAATTTCACTTTCTGATCTTCAGCAATGGCTGTAATTCTTCATTCAGAAGAGGGAAGAGATTACTTGTCAGCAGTAATCTCTGACACAGATAATGCCATATAAATATTAGGGGCTTATAAGCATGGACAAGGATTAGGAGCAAAGAGAGAGAACAGAAAGAAAACTGAACAGAGCCAAGATTAAGCACGGGGAAGGGCATCGCAAAAGAAAATCCAAGGTCTGCAGCTCAGCTCGTCTTCCCACAGCAGAATGTGTCTTTTCCTGGGTACATAAGTACGGTTTACACTGATTTCCCTGCTTGCAAACTGCATGATGTAGAAATAAGAAATATTATTTGAGGTGTGATCATGATCTTCTGCTTTCCAAGACAGAGGAAAAGGGCTCCTCTCAATGGGAAGGCTCATTGAGCTGGACAGGTGGCTCAAGAGCCTCATCCAATCAAATTTTAACTCTCACCAAAGGTCAAGAATGGAGAATTCTCATGCAGACATTGAACAACAACAGCATGGCAGAGAGCTAAAGCTGACCAGGACATCTTCCTTCCTGGCCAGAGAGAAGAATTGGGGTGTAACTTAGACAACACCTAAACCAGGGAGGGATATCACAAGGTCTGGCGTATGGGACAAAACAGCCAAAATAATGCTGGTTGAGTAACAAAGTAGCTGAATGCAACAACCTTGACACTCCAGTGGGTGCCTGATTAGCAGGCAGGATCCAAAGGTGGTCCTGGAGAAGAGAGGGTGGATCCAGACCAACCATGGGCAGCTGGCTTGGACTCAATTTGGTCCATTCGAGTGGGGAAGGAAGATGAGGAAAGCAAGAGAGATCCCAATAGTAAAGAGAGAAGACTGACACTGTTAAAAATGCCCACTTCTAATTAACATTTACACTCTTCTTTCCAATCTATTTAACTCAAATTCAACAAAACTCCTAATTTTTAATGCTCTAAGATGTCATATCTGTAGGTCAATCTAAGCAGGATGCACAAACTGACCTCTTAACTTTCCCCTCAATATTACATTTGAATTTCTAACATGAAGAACCCTGCTCCAGGTGCAATGTAAAGCCCACACCCCAGAGGACCAGGATTTTAACAAAAGTGTTCTTCAACTCTCATTCACAGAATCACAGAGTGGGTTGGAAGGGACCTCAAAGCAAAGTTCCAACTTCCTGTCATTGGCAGAGACACCTTCCACTACACCAGGCTGCTCCAGCGTGGCCTTGGACACTTCCAGGGATGGGGCAGCCACAGCTTCTCTGGGCACCCTGTGCCAGTGTATCAAAAATTATTCCCCAAAATCCATGTAAAACACCAGCCTGCAGTGAAACAGGCAAAGTGAAAGGCAAAGTTCTCTTTGACATCAAATGAGACTGAGTTTGACCCTAAATATATTATTTCTGACTTCACGTCTTCAATTCCCTGAAATCCTTTCACACTAAATACAAGAATCTGTGCAGTTATAATTTCTATGCCCATCATTCTCCACAAATGGAATGATGGTAATTTAAGAATTCCTCAGAAAGATGGTAATGAACTAAAATACATATTTTATAGTGCAGGTGAAAATAACTTATGTGTTTTTTTGTGCAAGATATGAATACATGGATTAATTCATAGTTCAGAGAAAAAAGCAATTTTCTCTATAATTAAACACTGTGACCGCATAGATCTGCTGCACCGATGCCACAAAGTAACTTTTGGAGCCCTAAGAGTCCTCTTGATAACAACTGCCAGAAATTTAGAAATTGTTGACTTAAGTTCTCCTTCTGCAGAAGTTCAAACGAATGAATTGCACTATGGGGAAAAAAAGTTAGGCTTCTGAGAATTGCAAGGTTTTTAAGGCTCTTTAGGATTCTAAAGGATTGTTCATGTTCACTAGTGTTTCCTTAAACAGAAAAAAACTAGCTCAGTTCTCAAGTGCTTATTTAGAGAATGCAAATTTCACGAAGAGTTCTACACAATACAGCATCTCCTCTTGCTAAACACAACTGGAAATGGGTGTTTGAAAACCGATATCACACCTGAATTTCTTTTTTTTCCTTTTAATTAAACTAAAGCCAGGATCCCATAACATATAATTTCCTGTTTTGTGGAACTACTTCTAATCAGGATGTACAGGATGAATGTCCCCTTTAACCAGGCTGCTTTGCAACATACGCAATGCAGAAGGGAGTGCTATCATAACACTTCAATAGTTAAGTGACTTTATGAGAAAAATACTTCCAAATGTTTCCTAAAACCTTCCAAACCACACCAAAGAACATTATCGTAATATTATGTTTCCCCATGGCCTCCAATATTTAGGCTTGCTATTCTTGAAATGATACTTGGATGAAAAATATAGGTTTATGTAATGTATAAATTGTTCCTAGAAGTAAAGTTGCCTTTAAAATTACTCTGTATAGATGTCAGATATTTTACATTTTCAATAGTCTTTCTATATTAATTGGAGAAATGGCCTGCTGGTGCTTTGGGCAGCACGGGAATAATCTGTATTTCAGAACTGAGCAGTCACCCTGTGATCTTATTCCTAGCAAACACTGAAAACAATAACTGTCCTAACCGATTACATATCACGTTACCCTTAATAGATATCCATATTTCTTGCACAGTATACATAATCCATATAAACTGTACACCATATATCAATACCATATTCCAGCGAATCCACCATCAAAGAGTTCATTTATAGTAGGTTTTCATTTGACTCGGGGTTGTAACGTTCTGTGCAATCATAAGCAAACCATTTCAGGGATTTTGCCAGCAAGCTGCTTTTTGGCAGATTATTGGCAGTACATATTGGCAGCAAACTAGTGCAACTAAGCCCTTCTTATAACTTACAGGTAAATAATGATTTTAATAAATTTATGTAAAATGTTCCACTTGCTTACATCTGGTTTTGATAATTCACTCGCCTGGGCAAATTCAAACTTGTGTGTGTTTCCCAGGAAAACACATACTTCACCTGAACTATTTAAGGTTTTCTCAGGTACCCCAAGAAATAAATAAGCAGTGAAGCCTGCTTTCACATGAAAGTTTAACTGAAAAAAGCTAGGGAAACTAATTAAAAATAATAATTGTATGCACACCAAAATTTAAACCACACTTTGTCAATAATACAATATTCAAATAGTAAGGAAAATGCCTTTTTGCTTGTTGTGGAACCATCCCAGCCACAGGGCATTCGAATTGGATGGTCCAGTCAACTGGCTCTGTCCCTCAGGACCTGCTAATGCAGAGACTTTGATCTCCATTTGAAAATGTTTTACTATATTCATGTGCATTTTGCTTTTGCACTATAACTGAAGTTTAAATGTGTAGCATTTGTATCTCAACTACACAGTGTGGAGTAGAGGAAATTCCAAGTTTTAATCCCAGCTTTGACAGTAGGTCACAATCTCATGCATTGTTCAAACACCACAAGTCTCCAGTCTTGCTCTGAAAGGATCAAGTTTTTTTTCAAAAAGGTCTAAAAATATTAACACTACTAGTAGCAGTGTCATTACAGGGGGAAAAACCCCACAAAACCCATGGACTCCCTTCTTCTGGTATAAATCAGGATGACTGTGATGCTGATCTGTGATTTCTGATCATCTGGCTTTCAGCATCTGGGTGCCAGAAGAATTCCTGGGGAGCCAGTCCCTGGAAATTCTGTAAAATGCTGATGGCCCATCAGTGAGCTACCTGTGATGTTAAAAACTGCACACCAACTGCCCACATCCGCTCTGTTTGTGAATACATTTCAAAGTTATATTTAATATAACTGCTTTGAATGGGGCCTGTAATGAACAGGGAACAATTAATTAAGCATCAGATTTTATTTGTGCCCCATTCAGCCCAGAACTTGCTGTTTCTAAGTGTTTATTCACTCATGGATTCAGCAGTTTAGGATTTTGTAAGGCTTGGCGACGTGGTTAAAGCCCCCTTAACAAATTCTTGTTGAGATCTATTGGACATGCTGCTACAACTTGATGTTGCTACAGTGGACTTGCTTTTAATTTGATCTGTTTCAAGGATTCAGTATCCTTCCAGCACACTGGAAACCCAAGGGCATATATTTGTATTGTTTAAAGGCAGGAAATTCTGTGAACTGAAATGAGAACATATCCCTTTTGCCTTTATGGACTTTTGTTATTTTCTTTTCCTTTTGGGGTTTTTGGAAACAAAACCAGTGAAAGCTGAAAGTTTGAACAATAGAAAATTACTTTCAAGGGAAAAAAAAAAGAAGTAAAATACCAAGTATACTTTTATAACTTTATTCATACACTTTGTGTATATGTAAATTGCACTTATCCGAGCATCAGAAAATACCATTCACAGCAGGGCCTTATATTGCAGCAGGATCATACTGGTTTTGTCATAAAAGACTGCGGACTTTGCTGTTTTATTCCTTTACTACCTTGTATTAACTTGTACCCCACTGACTTCATGACAGAGCTGACTTGTTTCAATGCTAACCACAGAACTAGGGCAATCACATTCCTATTGTAGGGAGGAAAACTACCCATCTTTGCAGCTTTTGAACTCCTTGGCCAAAGAGTCCCACAACCTTCCTTTAATTGATGCAAAAAAGTAGGTCTGAATTCTGGGATAGGAAATGAGAACTGGTGGAAGATGAACAGGGACATACAACCTGCTAAAATTAAGATTTGGGCAGATACTACCTTTTAGGATAACTACAGCAGCAAACTTCCCTACATTAGTTGTGTACTGCTTAGGGAAGGACTGGAGGCAGAGTGGCTGCATTAGGATGGGGACCTGATCCCAGCAGGATGCCTCAATCCTAGTGCAGTGCTGCACAAACACATCCTTGCTGCTTCTGCTGCTCAAACCAGCTCAGCATCTTTATTGCACACCATGAATTACACTGCACTACTTTATAAGAAGGGGGTTATAGGTTATAGCCATGGTTATGGCTCTCTGGAACACTCCTGCCTTGTGACAGAGTGCAGAGAGCCAACTAAGTCTGCAAAAAAAACTTGCTGGAGGACAGCTTGTGTGCCACAAGCTCAAGTGCAGCCATTTCAGCAAGAGCCTGAACACTTTCCCAGCAGTGTTCCTCACAAGCTGACTGCTTCTATCACACCATTTTAGCAGCTAAATATAAGTTACAGAGGGATGCAAAGCTTGAGAGAGACATTTGACACCCAAGACTCTGCTTGGCCACTGGATCTCTCCTAGCTAGTGTTTCTTCACTTGTTAATCCCTCTTCCTGGGCAGCAGCAGTTAGGACACTTGTGAACTGCAGGACTTGGGTTTATTTGCTTTCATTTGGCACAGTGCTTCGTGCCCAGCTCTTCTGCTCTTGGAGGTTACAACAACTAAAGCAGGGATCACAATTAGTCATCAGAATGAACAGCTCAGCTGCTTCAGGGGAGTCAAAGAGAAGAATGAATCTTACTGAGAGATTTGAAAGAGCATGAGCAAATGCCTTTACTTTAAGTGCTCGCAACAATGACTTCCAAAGGAACGTTCCTGACCATCAGCCCTGGAGAACAAAGAGCCGAAGGGTGCTCATGTTCATCCGTGAACCCTCTGACTTCGACATAAAACTAAAGGGATCCATAACTACCAGGTGTAACACTTCTGTGCTCTTTCCTGCAGACATGGGTGGTGAAGAGAAAAGCTTGGCCCATCACCTCTCTGATGGAGAAAGCAGGGATCCTGAACCTAGCACCTATGAAAACCACCATTACCCCAGATGCTCTTCCCCCTCAAACATTCTCTCTCATCTAGCCAACACTAATTCAGCAGTTTTGCCCAAGTGCTCCTAGAACAACTAACTTTTTAGTTTGAAACATTGCAGCATGCAGATGTTTAAATCATACATTCAACGTGCATATGCACAACCAACCAGAAGTTAGTAGTTTACAGGTCCTGTATACCTCATTCTAAATTCTTCTGAAAGTGTAGTTAAAGATTCTTAGGGCAAAAATGACGACTAAGTTCATGAACTGCACAGAAAATTGGCTGTGACACCACTTATTAAAAGTTATGATAACTAGAAGGTCCAACTAAAAGGAGCAGATGCACTGTTTGCTAGGCTGTAGCTGCAGACAGAATTTTTGGTGCCGAGATCAAAAGAACAAGGTGTTCATATAAATGGCATTTTATTTTGATCCTATTATTCTATATGAGCTCAAGGAGAGATCAAAGGAAAAAGCACCCAGGTTTCACTATTAACACTTAACATAACTCCAGTTGGAAAATCCTTTCCAGATTGTTAGTGCAATTTAAAGCCCAGCACATTTTTGTTGCTCTGTTAGGTTAATACACCTGAAGGCACGGGTTTGATTCCTTGACCACCTTTTCCATTGTGGAAAATTGCTTCTGTTACATATAATTTCAGTTATTTTCGTTTTTATGGCAGCAAAGACACCCTAGCTTTGGGGAATGCCCTGGTCTAGCTTGTACCCTCTGTCCTGGAGAGCCAGGCTGCCCTGAAATGGTTACAATATATTACTGACTGTGCACGACAGTCAGGAAATTCAACACCATTGGAGTGAAGTACTAAAGTGTGTTTCAGCCCCTGCCAAAGCATACCAGCTTCCACTCAGAATGTAAACAAACCTAATGGGCCTTTCAAATATCTAAAAGTTCCTCTTGATAGCTGGCAAGAATTAATGTGCTTTAATACGTTGTATTGCTTATTATGACATTATCCAGGACTACTACTATTAATTAATGGTTCTATTGCTGCTTTTAGCAACCAGCAGTGTTGCATAAAGAAAAAATAATAACATATTGTATTTCCTACAAAGCTCAAGTATGCTAACAAAATTTAATATTCATGCTTTGAATGGAAGCTTCTCATTGATGATTCAGTAACTTAGGGCAGCTATTTCAGGATTTCATTTCCACTGATTTTCTTTGACTTTGACTGCTAAGACTGTAGAAATCTGCTAACACACAGGTATCACTTATCAGATTAACTTTGGGAAAATCAGCAATCAAGGAAAAAAGAAGTGCATATGTCCTTCCCTGCCTTACCACCCGCTCCTCACTTGCTATTAAAGTGCTTGTGTTAAAAAGTCATTCCAGAGTTTATTTTAAATGCCAAAAAGTGGGCACTAATCCTGCAGGAGCTGGCTCAGCTATGGCCCACCATCTTGAACATGTTCATTTTATCCAAATCTGTTCCAAGGAGGGGGTTTTGGGTCGTTGTTTTGGGGTTGAGCTTTATTTTTTACTTAATAACAGCAAATTGTCAGAGGCGAGGAGGTGGAAATGACTTTGGGAACTTGCACAGTCAATGCTAAATACCCACAGGTGAGCTGTGGCCTGGAGTGAACACGACAATTACGGGCTAAATGAGATAAAAACGTGTCATGCACAGTCAGAACATGTTCATGTTAAACGCAGCAGCCAGCTGGCTATAAATCCAAGAAGTAAGCTGGAAAGCTTTGGAGTTTAAATGAATGAATACAGATATAAAGGGAAGAACAGTGGTTTGTCGCTGTATGAATGGCTTTTAGCTGAAAAGAGTGGATTGCTTTCACAAGGGTTTGCCAAAATAGCAACCTTGTTGAGATGAGGAAAAGAATAAGTATGATGATTGGGACATTCCATATATTTATATTTTCTATTTTGTTTTGAGGCAGAGAAGTCTGATTCAGCGTGTCTGAACAATTACGACGTGGCTTTACATACAGGTGTTCCAGTGAATAGGGACACAAGCTCTTTGACAATACCTCTGCAGCTGATGATCCATGAACAGGATTAGTCTACTATTAACTTATTCCAGATTCAAATCACATGAGCTGAGCTTTGAGAAGCAATGGACTCTTTTTCTTTCCACATTTCCAGCTCCGAGTAATTGTAGGCTATAGCCTTCTCTACATATGCATCACTGAACCTATGGTCAGCAACCCCACCCGTGCACAGATCCACCACCACCTTCCTGGCAGGCACAGAGGATAAGAAAGGCCTTTCTGAGATCTCCTTATCTTTCTATTAAATAAAGCTGACTAGAGGAACCTCCTGGATTACAGACCCAAGAAATGCCCTGGTAGGTTTTCATAAATGGATAAGCCTGACTGACTTGGGGTTGTCCTGTGCAGGGCCAGGAGCTGGACTTCAATGATGCTTGTGGGTCTTTCCAACTCAGGAAATGATTCTGTGTCTTTCTAGAAGTCTGATTACCCCACTTGAACATTTTGGAATCTGAGCAAGGTAAACTCTTGCTCTTTCTCCACCTAAGGCAGAGGTAATTCCCTTATGAATCCAAAAACAGAGCTCTGGCTCTTACTAACTCAAATATGAGCTAAACTTTAAAAGCATAAAGTAACTTCATACTCATAATCCCTGTTCATATTCATTTATATGTTATATAAATTATATATGTGTGTGTGTATATATATATATATATTTATATGTTTTTACAAAACTTTTTTGATGTTTAAAAGTGGCTGTAAGCTCCTGGGTTTGATGTACTCACTGTTGACAGAAGCAGATGCAAACTGTAGGAAGGCTGATAACGACTCTGGTCCCCAAAACCTTTCTCCTGTGTCTCTGAACTGACTGAATGGGAACTGAGAGGGGAAAGAACAAAGATTTGCTGTTCTTTACAGTCACGCAACGAAAGTGTAGGTTAAGCACAGGAAGTATTTGCAGATTCCAGATATTCTGTGGACCTTTGTTGCTTTTCCTTGCATTCAGATCTAATCTGAGCCCCTGCACAGAGCTGGACTTTCATGTTCTGAGGACCTTCACTAATAGAAAACCCAACCCACTGTGACACTCAGGGCAAAGTGGACTCAAGAACTTCAGCTCTATGTAAGTATTTATTCATGCTAATGCATTTAGGAAAAAATGCTTTACCAAGAAGAGAAGGCTTAAAATCATACAAATGAATAAATTAATAGACAAATTTAATATTTACTCATACTATAGCAAGCCTACAAACTGGAAAGAGATAGTTTCATCTTTTAGAAGAAGTTTGGACAGACAGCTTGATGTACCACATCAAATATAACAACAGTGTGTGATCTTTAAACCTCAGGGGCTTAAAAATACTGTTTCTTTTTTGTTCTGATACCAAATATATCTATACCTCCAACTGATTCAAGTCACCACTAATAACCACTGGGATATTTTAAGGAGGTCCTTCAAACAGAAGGGTAGTATTTTTCACTACAATTTTGATCAAGCAATAAATTGTGTTTGGTTCTTTAGTTCAATCAAGCATCAATTTTGGATTATTTGTCTGAAGTCAGAATTCTTAAAATACGCCTTTTGTTTTTTGTTTTTTACAGAAGCAATTTCTGGGGGAAAAAAAAATCCTCTCCATAATTTGAGTGCAATCAGCTCTTCTAATATAACTGGCTCTGACTGAAGGTAAGGTTCATGATCAGATATATTTAAGGAAGGCTGTATGATTAATCTAAGAGGTATCCCACCAGTATTCACATGAATAAGCATAAAGAACATTGCTTTACTTTCATTATGCTGCTGTATCACCTTTGATTCTCACAATCTTGTTTGTACTAATACCATTCTGCATTTTGCAGGAGAAGGGCTCATAGCAGGATGGGCGACTCAAATTTGTCAATCAGTGAGATCTGGCATTGAAAACAATTTGGAATATGAATGGGAAAAACATCTGGCTGTCAGATATTCAGAAGAATTTTATGCCAAAAAAGTGTTAGGGAATTTCCAGCTCTCACAAGAGCATCCAGCTAATTCTTGATGGATCATCAGTACCTTTGGGTGCTTTCTCGTAGTAAGTTCCTCCTTTTCCTTTACTGTTCTTTGTGAAGAAAAGGGAAGATGGAACTGTCACCAGAGAAAAAAATTAACCTCTAAGTCCCTCAGATTTTGGTAAACAGTGAGATCACTGGAAATCTTAGCTTCTGCATATGAATTAGAGGAGAATAATGGGACTGAGCAAAAAGTCATGGACTGTGTTCATCAATATGTGCCTTTTATGTAAACTAGATTGTTAATTGGAAACCCATTTTCAGAGTCTCTTAAGAGGCAATCACCTTAAAATTAATCAAAGTCCTGTTTTGTTGTTGTTTTTTTAATAGGGTTTGTGCTCCTTTGGATGCTCAGAAAATTGCTTGGAGCAGAGACTGGAGCCAGAGGCTTTGGGGTTCATGTCTCAGAGCCCATTTTTCTGGGGCTGGGGAGGCTCAGCCTGGAGAAAAGGAGGCTCAGGGGGGACCTTCTGCCTCTACACAACTCCCTGACAGGAGGGGGCAGCCAGGTGGGGGTCGGGCTCTGCTCCCAAGTAAAAAGCAAAAGAATGAGAGGAGTTGTGGCAGGGGAGGTTTGGGTTGGATACTTAGGAAAATTTCTTTACTGAAAGGGGCTCCTCAGTCACTGCAGTAGGTCAGTCCCCAAAACAACAGAATTTCAGCTTCCTTTTCTGTCTGGTCATCACCATGCCCTTAGTTTTCAATCATTCTTTTCCCATTTACCCACGGCTTTCCCGGTTTGCCATCTCTACTAAAGCTCCCTCTGTGACGCACAAGGAACAAAGTCCTCATGAAAAATTTTGGGTGCTTTTTTTTTATTTACCTCTCCTTGAAATATTCCTTCATTTACTGCTTCAGTGCCTAGCACCGACTCATTAAAAAAATAACCTCACAGTAATAACACAGTGACAGACATCAGAGGTGAAAAATTGCCATTATTTTGCACTCAAACAGCCTGAACACATCTTCAAACAGCATAGAGGAAAGGGCTGTATTTGTCTACAGATGTATTTTCTTAACATTTTTTTCATCAATTTACTTCAGCAAGAATGACCAGCTTAAATTTTTCAGTGTCTTCAAGGACCTTATTTCATGAATTTGTATAAAAGGCAGAAAAGTATATATAAATGTTTTAAAAGCAGCCAGGAGTCCAGGAGTTTTTGTGGAAACAGTGCCATTAGATTTAAAATACCAAACACTCAAATTACTTCTGACACATTTGATCTGAGTCACTTTTGAATTTGCACCTACAAACAATAAAAAATACTGGTTCTGAAGCAGACTGATTATTTCCTTTGCAATATTTTACCACAGAGAAGTTATTCTGTCTTTCCCGCAGATCTGACAACCATTCAAATACCCTGGGTTTGTTGCACACTAAACTAGAAATACGATCTCTACTTGGAAACTCCCCTCAAAAATAGTTTCTTCTGTCAGTTCTCAGTAACTGCCTTCAGTAACAAGCGTGACTATTGGACTCTGAAAGTATCAATGCTCCGTCATCTTCCTGAGCTTACACATCACAGCTGCAGGGAATAAAGATGCTGAAAGACCGCGATCTCTCCCCATCCTTTGGATGTTTATCATAACCCTTTGTGATATTTAACTGGCACTGCTTTCTCCTCCTTCATTTCCAAAGGGATGAATCACAGACTCAGTTCTTCCAGGAACCAACCACTTGAGCTATTCTCTGCACTTCCTTCAGCTCTTCCTCGACTGCAGCCAGCCCTTTGATTGACCCTGCCTTTAATAAATGTTTAACTGGAGAGTCTCAGTTAAAACGTGTACTAAGCCTCCTGGGAATGACTAACCAACACCTAAAACCCAGATTTATGACAGAGAACTTTCCAGAGCCTCCCACAGCCACTGGGATTTGTTCAGAGCATGGAGTGATGAAGAATCACTGTGGAAAGTCAGATTTCTTCACTTTCTTATTCAATAATAATAATAATACATGTTGTCTGTAGACTGCTCTGAGTTATATACAGGAGGTTAAAAACAGATTAATGCAAAATTAGAGGGTATAGCCTACCTCATTATAATTGTTAATTTTAAGTTACAACTTGCAAAAAAATAGATAAGTAAGCCACCACTTCACTAAAAAAGGCTTTGAATTCCCTAATGATAAATTTATAGTCAGATACTTAAGAGTGAAAAGTTTAAGAATTCACTTCCTGAGTTAACTTCATCAAGGAAAAAAAAAAAGATGAAAAATTGGAAATTCAGTGTCTGGGAGTCAAGAAGAATAGAGAATTTTCTGAATCAGTGGAAAGGGCTGAAGGTACATCCAAGGAAAATGCAACAAATCAAAGAACACTCAAACAAGACAAAGAATTCTCAAAACAAAAAACCACCTTGGAGTATTTTTCTGGAATTTCCAGACCACATTTGGTCTCAATGATCTTATAAGGCTTTTCTAAGCTGAATGACCCATCCAAGCTGTGACATCAGTTAGAAGTGGCTTCGGTGCCAGCACTAAGGACCATCATCTGATGGCTGAGAGATGCAGGAAGCCTCCTTGTCCCTCCATTTCAGGCCCAATTTATCACCTACTGCTATTTTCAGCAGTCCCTTGGCTTCTCTGGCCCAAAAAGGTGGTTCTTTTGCCCTAATGCCAAGACCAGTGGTACCTGATCTCCTTCTGTGGCTTCCTGATTTTACTGCAGCACAACCAACAGCAACAGTAAAACACATTTTCTACAGAGCAACACAGTAAAAGAATCCTTTTTTTTCCTAATAAAAGGTTTCTCTTAGGTATAGTGATTACAAAGAATAATAGATACTATTTTTAATATTCTGGGAATGTAGTCCTTAACTCAAAATAGTCCCAGAATTATTTGCCATTAGCTATCCATAACAATTCAGAACCTATGTCTAACTTGGAAATTTGGTACTTTTATCCTGAGTTTTACAGTATACTAAATAGTTTAAGTACCTTTATACAGGAAGCAATACAAAGTTACTTGTAGATTCAGTAATGGAACCATCAAGCCAATGGTCTTCCATTTCTGAAGTTTCCTAGTTCTCCTGAAATAATAAAAACTGGCCAAGACAGCAGCAAGAAAGCAAGTGGACACTTCTCCACAGCGTCTCAACAATTAACAGCAGAATTGTGATACTCCACCGGAATGTTCCAAACCTAAATTGAATGGCAGCATGATTGCTGTGGTTCCAGTTATGTTAATTAGGCTGGATTCATGGTTCATTGAGGCTGCAATTATGCTGCAAAGAAATGCTGCAAGCATCCCATCCTCCTGCAGTCTGCTGAGTGTGCTCCCATTCCTCTTGGGGCAAAATAGACTTCCTGAAGGGATTATACACTGGAGCCACATTTGCACTTAGACCACACGCTTGGTGAAGAGGCAATTAGATGACCACGTTTTGCAACTTTCTTCTTTTTCAGATTTAATAGGAAAAATAGCTTTCCAAGTTCCTTGGCCATTTTTTAAGCATGCTTTACTTTGCCAATTTGCATACTAAGCATACAAATTATAAGCCTTATTAGCCCCATTTCAACCGTAGGGTAAGTGAAGAAGGGGAAGAGTTTTGCCCAAAGTTATGCAGCTCTTGAGTGGAAAGAAAACTGAAGTAGCCCTCATCTTCTCACAGCTAATGGTTGGACTCGAAGATCTTGGAAGGATTTTCCAAACCAAATGTTTCTGTGATCCTTTTAATGACATTTCCCAACTTACTACTGTGGATAGGACACACCCCCCATCCAAAATGCAAAACCTTCTGCTGGAACAGTGATTTAAAAGAGAGGGGCAAATGGGCATTGTAGTCTCAAACAACTGAGAGAAGACACATAATGAGCCAAATTTGCTGGCCTGCAATGAGAAAGAAATAGTTTAACATAGTAACAGCTCCTTCCTGAATGAGACAGGTGTGCTGGCCCTCAAATAGGTGTTTTCAAACTATCTGGTTTTTACTGGGTTGAAGAGGCAGAGAAAGATGATTTTTCAAGCAAGTAACCAGTCCGGGTTTTTTTAGGAATAGATCTACTTTTAAAACCAGTCTCTTCAGAGAAACACATTTTCCAACGCTTTTCTTCTCAAAGAAAGATGATGTGGGATCAGGTGTCTAAACCGAACTCTAAAGAACCAAGTATCCTCAGAGCCTAATATCCAGCTTCAAAATGGACTTAAGCACTTAGA
>NC_138787.1:36928671-37071171 GCF_965178545.1 Coloeus monedula
GCTCTTCTCATCCTTTTCACTATTTGTATTTATTTAAACGGAGCCCTGATTTAAACCAGACCTGTGAATAAGTCACTGCTCTTGGTCATTCTCTATTTAATAACCACTGAAATTTTGCATAATCATTTTTGATGCATCCAGCTATAAAACATTCTTCTTGTGATGACTTAGACAGCAATTTTCATACATATTTGAAAACTCAGACACCATCTTGCTACAACAACACTGGCATTCCACCTCCAAATGTAGTTCCAGAGGTAAATCACACATATAAGAAAATCAAAACAAATGCAGCAACATCTCATGGAAGAACAGGAATGCTACAAAGAAAAGAAAATAATCTAAATCTCTAAAGACAACACCTCCACGCAGTTTATCTTTAAAACTCTACTCTGTAAACAGTCAAAGTTTTCTTTTAAAAGTTAAAAGTACACAGAAAATTTAAAAAGCAATGGCAGGTTTGTTTCTTTTTTATTGCCTCTAATGTACAGCATGCTTGGATCATGCTTCTTCACGTTAGAAATTCAGGTCTTGTCTGTCCTAGGAGGATGCATGGTGACTAGGGAGCTGGAGTGAAATGACCATGTTATCACAAGGAAAAAGAATGTGAAAACTGAGTAACTGAGTGCAGAGCTGCTCTTTGGTGAGGTCTGCCTTGAGTTCGCTTTATTAACCAGTGTTGATCTTGTTCAGCTCATAAACACGAACAAGTCAGATGACAGATTTGCCTCTTTGTCTCAATACCCCTTGACAGGCTAGTGCAGGAGATGAACATGCTTTAACACACACTGGTCTTCCCTGTGTGTGTTTGGGTGGGAACAGCCTAAACACTTTACAATCATCAAGATTAAAAAAAGCCATGAAAATATGAAAAAGAAGTGAGTATCATAAAAGAAAAAACTTTTCTCCAAGTTTCCTTTATGCATCGCAGGGCAACAGAAATTGCAGACCTTGTGTGGAAAAAAAGAAATTAATCGCTTTTTCTTTCTGCTGGCTCTTTTTCAAGTCTCCTTTCACATTTGAGGTACAATCCTTCTGTAAGGAGGATTTTTTGACTGAGTGCCTTAAAAGACAACCCTCAGTTACCTATTATTCAATACTGATTTAAATTACTAGGTTTCTTAAGTTTCTGACCTCCTGTATTTTATGATGTATTTCAAACACTTTGACTCTTATGAACCATTTAATTAACTAGATAATAACTGCACATTTGTCCTACTTGCCATTCACCAAAGTTAAGTTTCAACATTACTTCTGAAACTATCCTGCATGCCTGTCATTCAGCAGCTTTTATTTCAAATTACAGAGGGGAAAAAATTGTCCTTGATTATTCCTATGATATTGATGACAACAACACATGGCATTGGAAAAACTGAGGAACATATTTTCCATTTTTAAGTCTATGGATAGTGTTTCATGGCTGCAAGAAGAAATCAGATTCTCAGATGATATAAACTGCTCAGATGTTTATAAATTGCTATAACTGGCTTACAGGAACTGCAGATCTTTAAGTCAGATGAAGATCTGGTGACAAACCATGGTTTCCCAAAGAAACCATTGAGAAACAATCTCTGAGCCTTCTGCATCCAAATACCTCACAGGAAACATATTGCAGTCATAAGGAAAGAAAGATCTCTGAGCTGTATAAAAAATGAAAAATCTCTGTATTCAGCCCAATATTATACTGTTATTTTGGTTAAAAGACTTATGGCACACTTGCTACTCAACTAAGACAACTCACAAATGCTGCATCTCTTTGGCAATGTGGCTTCACCAATAAAATGGGGTCTGTCAGAATCAGATGCTTATTTTTCAGGATTAAGGAATCCATGTCATAGTTAAAACACTTTCACGTGCTTAATAGACTCACCCCAGTTGTGCTGGAAAGGTCCTTTAAGTCTGCATTATAAAGGCCCCATTTTCTGGTTGTATTTTAAAAAGTTTAAAAAATAAATGCTTGTTGGACACAGCAGAGCCTGTAACACAAACCTTTATTTGAAAAATACAGGTGCTTTTCTGAGACTGACCTAAGCAGGATTCTGATGTAGGAGCACCAACATGGGTTGAAAAATGTCTCTGTGTGGTTGGGATTTTAAAAGAAATTTAGGATTCCTATGGAAGGCACAAAATACATCTGTTGCTGTCTTGTGAACTGATGAGTGAGGGGAATAACACAGGGATTCCTTTCTTTATCCACTTTGCTGATAAACCTGCCTAAATAATTGACTTTGGTACTGACTTGGACACTATGGCTCAATTCTTCTGAACTATCTCAACAGTCTGTGCATTTGAGGAGCTTCCCCCATGACCATGAGCCCCTAATGGGGGCAGGGAAAGGAAAAAATAAACTCTAAGACTGTCTCAAAAACTCAATCTTTGGCTTAGACTGCCCCAGAAATAGGTCCCATTTGAAATGTGAAGATCTTGATGATGAGTAAATAAAACAACTGAGCACACTGGGTCCCCACAGGCTGAAGAGTGTGTGCACATACAGGCATGCATGAGCACACATGTGTAAAGGACTGCTGCTCAATCCTTCGTAGGAAACCAGCTGATGACAAATACTGGTAATCTATTTAGAAATGTGGTTTCATAGTTCAGTCCTCTGGGGCTTGAGAACTTCACTCATCACGTCTCTGGAGCATTACACAGTAATCTCTGAAAAACTGCATGCTAGATTAGCTCTGAGGATACTTCTGATGATTAAAGGCACTGAGGATCTTTACATTTATGTGGTTTGATGAAGACCAGCACCTCCCAGTCAGACATGGAAGGTCCAGCACCCTGGGAGGGGTCAGAAAGCAGCCAGCAGCAGTATAAATCTGCCAGAATATCTCAAAGGTAGAAAAACCCACAACCACCTCCTTCCACAGGCATGTTCAAATAGCTCTATTGGTTTCCATCACAAGGCAAGCTCTTACTTCCTACGTCTCAACTGTACATTGCTGCCTCATGGTGTATTTGTAGCATATTCTGCCATTAATAGTGGCAGTATGTAGGCAGCTCTGAGGACACATCCCCATCAACATCCACAGTCCCAGAGCCCTCAATCTCACTCAGTTCCTCATTTATCCCCTCCCTCAGCCAGAAGAACTCTGCATGACCTGCTGCATTTCTGCATCTTCACTGTTGCTCTGTTGTAAAGTTGGTGACTAAAGAGAAGTCACAACACAAACTCCGGTAGAGGAACAGCTGACCAGCAGGTAGATGCCAGAGAAATGATTCAGGCTGCCATGGTGCTTCTATGGTTTCTCCAATTAATATTATAAAATGCATAGAATTACACAGCTTAAGTGTATTAAACCAAAGGAACTGCTCCCCGCTGAAAAGTCCTGATAAATAATGTCACTTAGAATCACCAAATGCTCTGGGTTGGAAGGGACATTAAAGTTCATCCTGTTCCACCCTTAGAATTCCTTCCTGAGATCTAATCTAAATCTGCCTCCTTCATCTTAAGGCCATTCCCCCATGCAGGTATAACTTAGGTGTAATTGTTGCACCATCATCCCACAGAAAAGTGACAATTTTTTTTTGCTGGTAAATGCTGCTATGAGTATTATTCTAAAAGCTGTGCAATTTAACTATGAGACCGTATCAATTAGAGGTGGAGTACATCAACTCTGTCTTCTAACCAGTGCAATAATCCACCCCAGGGGAGTTTTCTATACATGTAATAGTAGATTTACTCAATATTCTACAAATAGACACCAAAAACTTCAGAAAAATGATGATGTTCATCCTGTTTCTACTGATGTTTCTTCTGTCACATGCCACAGAAATATTTTGACAAATACAGGAATATTTTAGAAAGATTAATAAAAGCAATGAACTACAAAATGGTCTTGTTTATGAGAACATCGACATATTAATTCTCATTCTTTTGAATAAGAAAAAGCCACAGATCTGTCAGGTTAAGAAAATAATTTTCACATTGACAGGAAAATAGATGCAGATGATTGAAAATTTGAAATTTATTAGCATTTTATTTCCCCTATATTAAAAAATAAACCTCACTACAGCAAAGTTTCTACAGAATAAAAAACCCTCAATGGCTATGAGAAGACAGGCAAAGAAGAGAAGAGTGATGATACAGCTGCCTGCTGCCCCAAAAATGAGTGAGCACCTAAAAACCATCATGATTTATTATGCACATAGCCGGGGTTCTGAGAGAGCACAGAGATATTACCTCCAGCATGTCTCATTAACAGGTTAAATTCTGTTGTTGAAATTGTTTATGTGTTTTGCCTCTTTCCAACCAGCTGAACAATGCCCTGTTAGATCACAGAATCAGAAGTGCGTGGTTTCGAGTCTAGGACAATCCTTGACGAGCACATTTAAACTTAACATGAACCTGGATGCAAGTTAAAAGAAGTCAGGGGATGAGGTGACAATAGAAAGGTTGTTATGGGAAGCACAGGAACAGCACTGGTGAGAGAGGATACAACCCCACCTTCCCACTTAAGAATCAGATAAAAAAGAACCATCAAAACTAACACGGGAAGAGCTGTGACAGCAACCACTTCACATCACATTCTGTGGGTAGATGATACAAACCCCACGCATGCAAAGCACTAAAATACACCAGCAAGCTCAGTAAGATCAAACATTTTTTTCCACACTGTCCAAAGCCCTTCTAACATTATTCTGAGCATCAGACCATTCATGGTAAAGGTGCTGATCATGGTTTTTTGACACTGGAAGCTCCTCAAGGGGAAGTTTAAAGGCCATTTACCATCTATGTAACCTAATGCTACCTACATATATAAATATGCATGTATGTATGTTTTGTTTGTTCACTCCATCCTTTTGTACACGCTGACATTCAAAGGTAAAAACTGAAAATAAATGGAGGGTGTTACACTGGATGCCTGATTTCTGCACCTGGGTTTGATTCCTGACCATCAGTGGTTGTACATGGAAAATCAACTTCAAGTTTAACTGTCAGTGTATAGTCATATCAGTGACACTATCACTGAAATTATGGATACCTGGTTTAAAGAAATAAAATAATTTGCTGGCAGACCTTCAGGCACCAAAGAAATCCGAGTTTAATACACTGATTAACGTTTCCAGCACAATAATTGTGTACATAAACCTCTATTAAGACCTTCTTGCAGGTTCCCCAGTAACTCCTTATGCTGAGCTTTCATTTAAAAATATTTCCAATATTCTCCTTTCCAGCAGCTTTGCTCACCCTTTAGATACTGCCCAGCCTCAGGTGACTTCAGCAGGTTCCCCCATGTTTCCATGTGCAATGATTCCTGACATTTTAGCTTGTATTTACATCTGTATTAACTTTATTCATTTAGAAATAAATAAAGTGCAGCTCCTCACCTCTCATATAGCAATCCAGACATGTAAAAAGAATTGCAGAGTTATATTTATGGGTACACACTAATTCTTGATAACAAAATAGCTAAATGTTCCCAACAATTTCTTCTGGCATGCAGCAGTAGTGCTTTTTGTAATCCACTTTATTCATCTGCAGTAATTCATCCCATTCAGAAGAACAAGATTTAAAAATAATATTTAAACAAGGTTGAGGATAACAACTAAAAGGTGCCAATGGAGAGACATATTTAAATGCCTGCCAAATATATTTACCTAAGTCAACAGTGAAGTTTTATTTGGCAATTCTGCATTTTAAAGCTATTGTCTCAATTAGGCCAAAAAGGAGGATACTGCTTATGACTGCAAGTCTCTGCCTGCATTCATTTATTGTTCAGTTCACAGTCTCTGAATACAACACAATCCTCCAACGGAGTCAGCTTTCATAATTCAGCAGTACAAAGTCTGCAAACACATGTAACCTAGATCCATATTTCACAGTGACAGCATATGATAGCAGAATGTGAAGTATTAATGCTAGTGTCACTACAGTCCTACACTCTACTGCACTTTAAGAGAAAGCAGCTGCTGAGATGAAATGTGTGCCAACTGTCTGAAGACAGAAACATAAGAAACATTCCTTCTGTTACAAAGGGAGAGACACACACAAACAGACTTTCTTTTAGACTCAACAAGCACAAAGTTTCTTACTTTCGCCTTTTACGTTTCTATTTCAGAACCGCTCACGCGCTGGGGGAGAGACGTGCCTGGGTGGGAGTCCCAGCCTGGGCACAGAGCAGCTCCCGACGCAGAGCAGGGTTGAGTGAGGGTGATGCATCAGTACAGGGAACTGCTGGAATGGTGACACCAATCTGGCACCATTCTCCAGAATCATGGAATCACTGAATCATTTAGGTCGGAAAAGCCCTCTACGGTCTTTGAGCCCAACCATTTCCACAGCAATGCCAAAGCCACCCATATCCCCACCTGTCTTTTAAATCCCTCCAGGGACGAGGACACAGCCCTGGGCAGCCTATGTCAGTGCTGGACAGCCCTTTGCATGAAGAAATTTTCCCAAATATGCAACCCAAACCTTTCCTGATGCAACTTGATTCTGCTTCCTCTCATCCTGTCACTTACTACCAGAGGGAAGAGCCCGACCCTCACTTGGTTGCACCCTCCTGTCAGGGAGTTGTAGAGCACAATAAAGTCTCCCCTGAGCCTCCTTTTCTCCCTCAGCCACTCCTCATATGTCCAAGAAAATCCAATTGCCACCAAATTCCTGATGAGGTATGAGATATAAACATTCAGAATGCTGGGTAGAGATGCTGTAGGACCTTCCAGAAATGCTGTATCAGCTTTTCAATAACCAAAGCAGTGAAACAGTCTCCTGCCTGCAAACATCTTTGTCCTAACCCATCCTTGTGTTGTGCACCTGCTACTGAGAGCTTTCTTAATTGAACTAAGGGACACGCTACAGAATTGTGATTGGATTAATAAGGTGCATTTTTAAAATCTATTCTCTACATAGAGAGTAGTAGAGAACATGCTCTTCTTGATTTGTGTCTAGTCCTGGAGCAACACCACCAAATGATCTACCACATAGTGTATCACCACCTTTTACGCCCAGCGCTACAATAAGAGTGTGACATAATCTGAAACGCTCGGCCGTAATTCACTTAAAAACTACTACAACCTCATTGACCTCCTTATCAAACAATTTATTGTGCATTTACAGACTGGACAATGAAATAGAGGAGGCAAGGTATTAATGGTGACACTATTTGGCAAGCTCATAGCACAGTTCATTCAAAAGGCAATTTTAAAATTGAATGAAGAGGTTTGACTAGGCAATAAAAACAGCCACAATGCCAGTGAACAGTACTTAGGAGGAAAGCCTCTAATTATCCTATTTATAAATCAACAGCAATTTTACTGATGACTTCTTCTCAAACTTGATTAAAATAACTTCAAAAAATTAAAAAATAATCAGATCATATTTATTTTATTAAATTACGATTTTAAAGCGTTATTGATTCCCTTCATAAATGAAAATGATAAAAACTTGAGGACAAGAATGAGACAACATTTTTTAAGAGAAACATTTGTACAACACTCTGCAACATAATTATAGTGCTGCCCTTGGGGAAGGGGATTTTATTTTATAATGAGAATGTTTACACTGTTATGGGGTTCAATCTATCTGGGAGGGAAGGTTAAACTTCTTTCCATTAAAGACAGGCTTATAATGAAAAGCTCTGAAAGGAGAATGGAGTCTAATATAGTAGATGTAATGGCCTATTAAATGATTCACACACACAAAATGAATCAAATTCATTGTATCTTACTGCACTTTTATGACAAAATTGTTGAAAAAATAAAACTATTGTCAAGATAATTGCATATTACATATACTGTATTACTGTAACTACTATTCTTATTGGATGACCCAGAGTCTACATTTTAGGGACGTTAATAGGACATTACATTTTAAATACTTTATAGTATTGGAATGTTGCACAAAAATCCCCCTTTCACTCTGAAGGCAAAAATCAATTCAGGCTTAAAGTCATGCTGCAATTCTGCATCATTCTTTTTCAATTAAGTTTTTGCATACATTCTTTATGATGTCATTTCTACATTCCTGCAACAGATGTTTGTTTATATCCCAATTTACCCAAATGCTTCTGTACTAGTCCCTGAACGTAACCTCTACAACCAGCTTGTGTTTCCAAAAACACAGTACAAGAAATGTTTCCTTAAACTTGTCCCCTCAATCTACTGCTAAAAATCAACACCTCTCATCGCCACACAGTAATGGACATTTTCTTACAGGAGCTTGAATGTATCAAAAATACCAGAAGAAATTAAATAAAAGTCATGGTACACCTCAAAAAAAAAAAAAAAAAAAATTATATGTAAGCAGGTTGAAAAGTAGGAAACATTTGCATGAAGGATTGAAAATTTTACATGAGATCTGTAATGCAATATTTTGGCCTACTACTAAGAGTTCTGCAATAATAATGACTGTTCATTAAGGAGCTGGTCTTGCAAACACACAGTCAGATTGAGAAAATCTACATGACTGCATTTAGTCACCTACAGAACTGTCCATATGTGCTCTTATATTAAGCATCAGAAACCTTGGTTTATTATCTTTTTGCTAATAAATGCTTCTAAAATACTGGCTGCATTATTTTCACGTGCTGGAAAGCACCAGGATGCACCTGGTATTATCATAATGCAAATGAAAGCATACATAATATAGGACTGAGACTATTTGGGACACTTTAATCCAGTAAATAAAAACACTATGCTATTAAACATAACTGCAATAAAGCAAATTAATCATCCACATCTCAAGGAAGACAGCGTAAGAATGTAAGAAATTAAACCAGAGTATTTTCATAAAGAAAAGTCGTGGAATAAACAGCAATTGAGCAACCTGGTCAGTGGAAGGTGTCCCTGCCCATGGCAGGGGGATGAAATGAGATGATCTTTTGAGTGCCTTTCAACCACCATTCTGTGAGTCTATGAACGTGCTTACCTTGCTTATAAAAGTAAGATACCTTGAGGAGAACAAAGTTCTACCCATGAACAAGACTCTTTTCTAATTAACGAAGTCACCACCCACGAGCGTGTGATACATTAAGAGATGGAGAAATTATCAATGTGGAAGGTAGCAAACCATGAATGAAAAATGGCACGGGTTGTTGAGGCCAAAATTCAGTTATTTTCCAAAGGTTCAGTAGTTGAGAGTGGAGTGGGAAGGTCTGAAAGGCAGCTCAATAGATAGACAATATACAAGAGAGAAATCAGCCCATTAAATAACTGGACTCCTAACTCACCATGGAGGAGCCACTCCAAGACAGTTTCTAGTGGTGAATAATTCCAGACAAGGTAGATTGGCTTGGAATAGTTTCACATTGTAAGACTACAGGCCTCAGCTACTCTTCCTGGAGTGAAATAGTGCCAATAACACACATTATCCAGCAGATGCTTTCAACTGAGGAATTCAGGACTGTGTGTATGTGGGATGAACGCTCATTCAACAACCACCAGCAGTGAAGGTTCATCAAATCAGCCATTTATTTTCTCCTCCTCCTATCTGCTTCCAGAACCTTCCTTCTCTCTTTATTACAATTACATCGCCCCAGCTTCAGGCATCCCTATTACTGCACTAGAATAATGCTGACACATCAAACCTGTTTATTGGTTGCCCACAGCTATGCAGGAGGATGAGCTGCACATCCTCCCGAGTCATTGTGTTTGAGTATCTCCACTTACCCAACAACTGCTCTGTGGATACTTTGATTTTCTAGGTGAACAGGAATATCAGTCCAATTCCCCCACAAAAAGGTTAAAAGAGAGAAAAGGAAATACCAGAGCTTGGACCTCTGAAGACAACCAAATGCTCAAGTCAAATTTCACATACCCAAACAAAGCATCTTCATCATCGCAAGGCATCCTCCTAGTTAGCATTCACTTTAGGCATTCCAAGTTAACAAATGCTATCCATTTTTTCCTCAAGGAAAATCCATTTGTTTTCTTTATAGTAGGTCTTTTAAAAGGGAGTCATAACTGATGGATTACAACATGTTTCTACCTTTTCAATCTGAATTTCATAAGAATAAAATAAACCACAAATGAAAGTGCTTGTACTAGGCACGTTGAACCTTTCTTCTTCTATTAGCATATCAGTCTGCAATCATAACTAGATCAATAGCGAAGATATCTGCTTAAAAGAGCACCATGCTTTCTTTTGTCAGAAATTCATTACTTTTTATTAGGGTCATTGCTTGAAAACTTCAAAACACCATATGGACCTAATTGTGGTTTATTTTGGCAAAAAGGAAGACACTGTAGAACAATTGAGGCATTACATTCTACAATTCCATTACTTTCATCCCTCTCCGTTTTATTACTGTGTCATTAAAGGCAACTTGAGTGAGCGAAGAATTATAGTGTCATGTGTACGGGCTAGTAGATTAATAACAAAACACACTCAAGTTTAAAGGTATCTAACAGCTGTTTTCATTATTTTGTGTAAATACGCTTGAAGCATATCTATCTGATTAGTGGATAGAGTGCTCTTCTCTGTCACATGCCATGGGCACTGCTATGTGCAAGTAATCAAAGTGCTCAGAAAATGAGTTTACATTGTTCACTGCTGAAATACACAAATGTCAGAAAGTGACTGCGCATCAAAGCTTAGGCAAATCAGCTGCTGCAAACAAACAGACTCCAATGCACATCGCAGCTTTAAACATTCCTCTGCAGCACAATGACTGAACAGGACTTATTGCCAGCCCAAATGAAGTGATGCTCACAGAATAATAAGTCGCCAACGTATAGATGTGCTGACAAGTCCAGCACTGGGTACCACTGAAAAGAGCTCAGCTGCTTCCAGAACCAGAGATACACTGGTTTAGTATCATAAATATGTCCTGATAACAGGCAACTTTATGGATCTCACACAAGGTCTCACTAGAAAACAAAAAAAAAGGAAAATTTTTTACCTTTTAGTATTTCTAAATATTTAAAAAAAATTTTTTACTGTGACTTGTTTACCAGGAACCCTGTCAGCTGATCCCTCCATTTATTGGCAACAAAAAGACAACAGTTTAGGCACCCAAAAAGGGTCAAATCCTCTCTTTTCCATATATAGTCACATCATTCAAGATGGGTAATTCAAGCTCAGATGGCAGATAACACAAGTGAACTCCAAATCCAAAAGTCGTGCGATGGAGTTTAAGGAAGGACAGATAAAATTTCAGCCACTGAAAGGAATCACTGCATAAAAAGTTCTTTCTGTCCTCCATTTGCTTCTAGCACAGATTGAGGCAGTTTTAGTATTAAAACTACTCTACACAAGGATGAAAGTGAGAGACCTACAGACTCATCAAAATAAGAAAGTTAAAATAAACTCAGTCTGACTCCAATGAGCTCAATGGAATAATTTTATCCAAATGCTTCAGTGAGCAAAAGTAAACTGAGGCAAAATAGAGAAGGCTGCCTAGAGAGAGCCACAAGACTCAAACGTTTTGCCTGAGGACAGTGTCTATTGAAGCACATCTCACCTAATGCTTTCCCAAATCCCTGTGGGTTATCAAGCCTTTGGCCCCACTCCTACATGTCTTCTGAGGGATGCCCAGGCTTTCAAAAAACAACAACATCCATGAACTTGCTGACATCCTGTTCCATGAAGAGTTCCAGACCAGGCTGGATGGGGCTTGGAACAACCTGATCTAGCAGAAGATGTCCCTGCCCATGGCAGGGGGGTTGGAACCAGATGGTCTTTAAGGCCCCTTTCAACCCAAACCATTCTAGAATTTAATGATTCTAAGAGTAATGCCTCAAAAACTCCCTTGTTGCAAAGGCAGAGAAGAGGAGGGACAAAAAGCACTGGCCATGATGTGGTTTTCTTCAAAAGCACTAAAATGTCCAGATGAACCCAGTACAGTCAGACAAAAGCATTCCCCTCATTTTTTTTCCCTTCCCACCATGCTCATTAGGAATCTGTCTAAAAAAAATTCAGCCCTTCCCAAATGCAGTCAGAGGTTGAACAGAGGAGCTGGACGTAACTTACAGGATGCTGCTCATTTATGGAACACGTGATTAATGATCTACGAGATAAACACTGTGCAGAACACAGAACAGACTGGGCTGTTGTATCTTTTACAGATGCTGGGAACTCAGGATCTCCTTCAGGGACCAGTTCAGGTCTCAAGACTGAAGTCACCAAGTGACCAACTCATAGACCATCTTTTTTCACCTTCATTTTGGGGATATCATCACAGCAAACATCTGCAGCTGCCTGGCACTACTCCTATATTGTTTAACCAACCATTCTACGAATTTATCAAACTTGCATTTCAATAGCATTTCAACAGTCATTTCACAACTAAATGTCTCTCCAGAAAATAAAAAAACAAAACAAAACCAAGCAACCACCCTCCACACCCATTTTTTTACTTCCAGTCTCAGTCATTTAATAATGACCAATTTATACCTAGTGGATGTCATAAGGATTATCCTGAAACTTAAATAATTCCTCCTCTTTCATAGCATTTATCCTCTGACTGTATTTATAAAGATTAACATATATCCCCTTCTCAACCTTTATTTTGCTAGGACAAGTGAACCATACTCTTTTAATCTGCTCTCATAATACAGATTCTCCTAATCATCCTAGCAGCAATTCTCTACACCTGTTTCACAGTTTAAATTAATCTTTCTTGAGCACGGGTGACCAGAACAACATACTTTTTTTTTTTTTTTTCAGTGCTTTACACAGACACATCCATCTGTACATTTAAAATATCTTTTCTATGGTGTATGAGATCCAAACACACTTTAAAAAAAAAAAAATATAGATATATTTGGTATAGTGCAGCTATTTAGATGCACTAAATGTCAGTACATTTGTGGCAATACCTTCACAGCCATATAAACTGGTCCACCTCTTAGTACATTAAAGTGACCAAGAGAAGGAAGAGCTGCCTGTTTCTCTATTTAACACCTGTGAGAACCATCAGCTGCAGATGGAAAATGCTTAACGGTTCAAAGGAGAATGTGGCTGTGAAAGCTTGGGGGTTTTTTGAGAGGCAAAGTCATAGAACTGAAGATGTAATCGCAGAGCATCCACGATGAGTATTCTGCCACAGAGAGGGGAACATACCTAAAACAAATCCATCCAGGAGAAATTAAATCTGAGGCTCTTCAACTGCTGCAGAACCAGAAATAAGAGACCTTTAGCTTCTAGACAAGAAAAGTTGATGAGGAAGCACAAGCGGAAAGATGAGGGTTCTGGCAGGGTGGTGAGACAGCACACACCACTAACAGATGATCTTTAAAGTCCCTTCCAGCCCAAGTCTGCCTGTGATTCTATGACCATTTGTCCCATGGCTGGTTGGGCAATAATGAAAATAGAGAGGATGTGGCCTCGTGATGAGTCCCAGGGTTACGGAGGGGCAAGAAATACATGCAGCAGGTCACGGATGGACAAAGTTCAGCTTCCTGTAAGCCTGACCTGAGCACTACTGAGGAGTCATCTTAAAGGAAAATGGCACCATTTTATGAGGAATCCACTCTAAAATTTACCACAGACTGGATGATTCAATTTACTAATTCCTTCTTCCTGGCTGTTGTTACTGATGGTAACATTGTTTGAAAAACAGACTGAACATAATGATACCTTGTTTTATATTATCCAAATCTACTCTGCTGCAAATGCAGATTTCTCAACACAAAATGCCCCGCTACTAAAAAAGGTAATCTAATCCCAAGAGCTTTTTTCCTACATACTTGAGGAAAACTCTGACCTGTTGTAACAAGTCCAGAGGAAAACACAAAGATGCTTCAAGGACTGGACTCCCTCTGCTATGATATGGACAGACTGAAAAAGCTAGGGGTGTTCAGCCTGGAGAAAGCTCCAAGGAGAACTTAGAGCCCCTTAAACTACTTAAAGGGTCTCCAAGAGAGCCGGAGAGGGATTTTGGACAAGGGCCTGGAGTGATAGGACAGGGAGAATGGCTTCCCACTGCCAGAAGGCAGGGTTAAATGGGATATTGGGAAGAAATTCCGAGCTATGAGGGTGGTGAGGCCCTGAGAAGCAGTGGCTGCCCCATCCTGGAAGTGTCTAAGGCCAGGTTGGCTGGGGTTTAGAGCAAACTGGGATAGTGGAAGATGTTCCTGCCCAAGGCAGGTGTAGAGCAAGGCGATCTTTAAGGCCCCTTCCAACCCAAACCATCCTATGATAAGAAGCTGGAAAAACAGTCCTGGACTTGGATCTCCCACAGCTCTTCCACAAAGCATCCCTATGACTTGGTGTTTGCAAGCCCAGAACTGATGAACTCTCATTACCACTTAGAGATGCATCTTTTCCATAGTAAAGCAGAACAACCTCCTACCTTAAAAGCACTTCTGGCACGCTTACGTTGGGATTTTCATATTTTTAAATGTATGCCATCTGAATTATTTAAAGGGAAGAAGAGGAGGATTATTTCATCTGGGAGTCACAACTGAGCAGGGGGAATGTCCAAAATATAAAATATTAAGTATTTGCAAATGCAAAAGAAAAAAAAAAAAGAAAGAAAAAAACTAACCAGATTAAAACACTCCTCGCACAACAAAGAAATTATCTGTGATTTAGCAAAATTAAAAATCATTTAACTTCATCCCATTTGGTTATGTATAAATAAAACATCTGCATGAAGTTGTTCTTACACAATACATAAAGGTCATCTCCATAGGACTGAAGAGCTATGCTTCAAGTTTCCTCTTCAATATGTGATTTTATGTATTCCATCGTGCAATTTTGTTCTCTTATTCTCTATTCTCTAAAATTCCTATAGAACATCTTCATATCTTCCCCACTGACACTTCCATCTGACGGTACCTCTGACTGTAACTGGAATGGGTTGTCTGCAATCTTGCACACAACAGTGCTTGAAGCAGATCCAACAAGCATAAAGTTTCAGTCTCACATTTAATAACAATTTGCAAGGCAATCTATTCCACCACTCTTTTAAAAGGTGCTGCTTGTTTGGGCTTTGGTTGGTTTGGGTTTTTTTTCCCCCTAAACTAATACTGTGTTCAAGATGAAATGTGGCTTTTTGTAAAGGTACTGCCATTCCCCTACAACTAGGAACACAGATTTTTTTCATACTTCCAAGACTGATTTCTGACATTTTGTATTCTTAGTGAAGAACCTCTAAAAACTCAGATTTTTCTTCCTATTCTTTATATTTTATGCAATTTTTAGCACATTACCAGTTTTCTTTTATGCTATATTACAAGTACTCACAATATTTAAACAATAAGTTCCTGTCACTGCCTCATGTAGCAACTAAGAAATAAGATGCCCAACATGACTGCCTCCCTCTCTGATACAATCCTGTAAGCATGAAATCCTTCTAAAGGAAAAAAAAAAAAAAAAAAAAAAAATCCACCTTCACTTCCATGCAATATTCATGAATTTCATAATAAAAAAAAATGGAATTGTTCAAACGTTGAAGGGCAGTATTTTGAAATGCAAAATCCATCAGGGACAGCCTTGTCTATAAAAACCATCTTTCACACATGCAAATGATTTAAGTTCCTATGGATTGAAAGGGACCTGGACACAGCCACATCACTCAAAACCCTGTTAGTTTTGTGCCACCTTTTCCCACCCCTGTTAATGCTGTATTCCCACAAAAAGCCCTCAGTTCCCCCTGACTGCAGGTAAAATGAGGGTATGTAGTACTTTGCAGGATCCTACCATTAAGCAACATAATTTTTCCACTTTGAATAAAATCAAAAAAACTCAAACCCACAGCTTTAAGTCTCCCACAATTTTAACCAATTAAATTTAAAGTTCACTTATGACAACAATTTGATGCAAACTCCAAAAGTATTTCATGTCTCAACCATCCTGAATGGGGATGATATTTAACCCATCCCAGCACTCAGGAGAAAGGCTCTTGTGAAAGGAGAAGAAAAGAAACAGAGAATTGACGGAGGAAGATGAAGAAAGCCCCAACAAGGGCTTGTGTTTATTATGCTTTTAAAAAAGTAACATAAAATCATATTAAATGGATCAAAACTTTTAATATTGTGGAAATGAAAGTAAAAATATATTATTGTTTAAATTCCCAGTAAGTACAGTTGAATGACTGTATTCCAGATGGAAACCTAGAAGACTGAGGAGCACCATCCATACCAGTTGCTGATGAAGGTGTCATTTTCATCCCTTCTCCCATGACATCCCTCAACAGCAAATGCCCACATTTATTGCAGCAAGGTAGGCTATTCTCTTCCCAAGTTGCAGAGAAATTATTATGCATGGAAGTGCATAATAATCCAGTCCAGTCGTGACTCTACCACTGACTTCCCACATGAATATGCACGAATCAATTAAACCTCTGAATGCATCAATTTCCTCCTCGAGTAGTAATGATAATAATAATAATAGCTGCCCATTGTATAGGGCACTGCATGCAATATTTTTAATGCCTGCTAATGAAATGTGCTATTAATTATTAGGATGTGGTTTGTTTTTTGAAAGCCAAGCACCAGCACGTCTCAACTTTGCATTCAAAGTGACACAACTTGAATATTTCTGAAAAACTGCCTATGGGAAAGTATTATGGAAAATCCTCCTTAAAAAGCAAATGGCATTTCAATCAGTATGAGAACTTGTAACTCTTACCAGCTCTGCTGCAGAGAAATTTGTAGCTAAGGGGTTAATCAGATTAGATGGGAGTGGTTATAGGCTCAGTGCCACAGGTTTTGCCCTTTGTGGCTTCTCACATCCCAGACTTGGAAAATATGAGCTGTGATACTGAGAAAGGTAAGAAGCCAGCACAGCCCCATAGTGATAAATGAGTTTGCATCATCTGTCATTAGAACTTCCTGCCAACAGGGTCATTCCCTATTAAATTACCACTTGTCAATGTTTAAAATACTGATTGATAAATGACTGTGCCAAAACTGATAACACGACAGCTTTTATTTTCTAATATTCTTGGTTACCACATTCTGCTACTTCAAGATACAGATATAGTAGGGTTTTTTCCAAGTACTTTAGTGAAAGACAATTTAATCTAATATAAAACTAACAGGTACTGTATAACCATTGGTCCTGATATACATTACATACTATTCTTCTTGCCAAAATAAACCTACTGGTGATTTAGCGATATGGGTAGATCCAAGTTTCACATTTCATCAAATGCTAGTAATCTGTTTTATCAATATAAACTGCATTTTAATGAAAAAATTCTTTTCTTCAGTACACTTCACTTTTAATTCCCCGGAGTATGATAATTCGTTCACGCTGTAGAACAAGAATGTTTTACAAGACCTTAACTCTCCAGAGAAATTTCTCTGTAAATACAAAAAGCAAGTTTTATGGGAATGTGTTGTATGCAACATGAGCAGTACCCAACATAATAAAAAAGTAGGTTGCACAGAGAATTCTGTTTAAGTATCCTTGTGAGCTATTGTGAGCCTAAATGGTTATTATGATAGCATTTAGAGGAATACCTATACGACAGATAAAAGAGAGTCAGTAAAACTATTTTTGTCCCTGAATAGAGAAAAAGAAATTACTTTTTAGCAAGTTCTGCAGAACGAGTACATGCCAGCAGACTCTTCAGCCTGGCCTTCTCTAGGAGGGTGTTCTCATTCTGATGCTGCTGGAGTGGTCTGGGGATAAATATTTTGGGGATAAAACTGGCATATTCTGCCTGGAAGACAAGGCTGTGGTAACAGCTCTTCCATGATCCAGGGGGAGAATGGAAACTCCTACACCACCCAAGACAGCAGAGGTTGAGTGTGTGGAGAAAGCATCATGTGAGAAAACACCACTGAAAATGAAGGTGTCCTTCACTGAACCACCTAAGCCCTCTCTGCAGGTGCAGCTACCTGAGTTAGCACTTCTCCCAGAGGGGCAGGAGGAACCACTCCACTGCCAACAGCTTCACAATGGAAAGACTCCATTTTATGCCCCTTTTGAGCCCACACTGAACTTTCTTCCCAACAGGGGCTGTGTCCCAGATCCTGAGAGCATCCCTCATGCTCCATGTGCAACTCTGAGCGTGCCAACACCACTCCTCAAAATCCGCTTGCGGCAGGTGAGGAGAAAAGACACTCTGAGAGCAATTTTCATCACCAAGCCCCAAGGTAGGAGCAGTCTACTGGCACTTTCTAATTATGCTAATGACCCATAAACTGTGGTGGCAGTGAGGCCATGCCACCGGAGAGGGCACAGTGCACCATGGAGATGCCCGAGCCAACACCAAAGGCAGTAGGTACCCCCAGCACCAGAGTCACTGTCATTAGCACTCCACCTAAGCTAATACATGCTATTTCACTGGAAGGCTAATGAGCCAAAAACTGCTATTCTAAGCTATCTACTGCTTCCCACATGCAAGAGAGCTCACTACAGCTCACGTGAGTACCACTGCTGAGCATCTTTCCCTGCAACGCAGACACGTCCCCAGTGCCCATCCATAGCTTTGGGCTCCTGTGAATCCAAGTCTCTCCTTGCTCATTGACATCTGCATTTTTCCAGTTAAGTTCAACCCTGCAAACTTGATCCAAGTGATGCAATTAATTTTTTTTTTTTTTATTTCCCCAAAACAGGCTCCTCCACATGTTTCAGCACAAGAGATACTGCCACCATCTTTTAAAAACTTCTGCTTTACTCAGGAACTCCCTTGACCGGCCCTAAAATACTCTCCAAATTGGCAAATATTGCCTCTCTCACACTATTAACTAAAAAAATATAAGCCCAAATGGTTGAAAATATCCTGTTAGCTGTACTAAGTTATAAAAGCAAATGAAGAAACAAGTCTAAAATCCTTAATTCTACTTCAAAATGTGTAATGCAGATAGTACAAGATACTCACTAGCAAGTTCCACTTAAAAAAACCCCTGTTTTTATTTTCTGCTGTAATCCTCACACTCTTATGTTTCTTTTATATTATTCCACCTTAGTCCAATGTGAATTTTGAGCTCTTAGGAACATTACTTCATTCTTGCTTATAGAAACATCTTCCTTTCCTACCACAGCGTGATAACAATAAAGATATACTACAATCGGAGGAATAGTAATAATAACCAAAACCTAAATTAACATTTTCATAGGAATGAATTCCAAGGAGTACCTAATCTGACCCTGCTTTGCAAACTGCCACTGACAATGTGGGCACAGATGGGATGAGAGAATTTGTATAAAATCACAGAATCATGGAATGGTTTGGGCTGGAATCTTGTTCTGCCACAGGCAGAGACACCTTCCAGTAGACCAGGATAATGCTCCAGTGGATATCCAAATACCAACAAAGGTATACCTTGCAGAAGATTTCCAGAGGGCTCTGCTGGCACATGGAGAAGTACCAAAGACAACATCAATCAAAGGGGAATTTCTTCCTTGGGCATCATTTCACAGCGCAAAAGTGGAAAAAGATTACATCAAAATAGACTCTACTGACTGTACCGTGAGAAAAATTGTATTTTATTTATGTCACAATAGAAAATATACTAAAATTAAGTCAACAGCCACATAAGTGTGAATTATGATGCATTTAACTCTCTGTGCTATAAAACCCCAGTCTGACACACAGCACATATGGCAGAAGATCAGCCACTGCTCTCCATCCCTTGCAACACCAAGGCACTGTGAAGGGACAGCCCAAACTCAGAGGGGTTTTTTGTCTCCAAGCTTAGAAATACTCTATTTATTCCTACATCATTTGCTTCACCAGAATGTAAACAGAGCAGAACTGAAGTCAGAAATCACATGAGGTGGGTATATACAGAGTAGCCTTGGCACCACAGGATATAACATGGAAGCCAGTCATTGTACCAGAACCAGAAAACAGGAGGATTAGGTCAGTAAATATCTTATTCTGTCAAATCCTCAAATCCTTTCATCTCTTCTCATTGTCAGATAAGGACTACAGTCTGGTGGGTTTGCTCTGGGAACACCAACACAGATCCTAATGACACATATTTATTTAAAAAAATATTCTTTATAAAAAAGGCATCAATAACTTCCTCTCAAAAGTAGAAAAGCAGTGGTTAGAGGCCCATTTGAAATATTTAAATATACATTACAAATTATAGTGATGCCTCTAAGAGTATCCACAAGTGTTTCCTAGGATATCCTTCATCATTATACCTCCCCTTTTAAGTGATCATTTACTATGCTGCTTGTGCTGTTTGTGTCCATCACCTACAGTAATTACATTAAAAGGTAGATATTTTACAGGATTAACTCCTGTGCCATGATCCTTCATTACACTGGTTTTGATCAAGGGTCAGATATATTTTATTTTGCCCTACAACTGCAATATTAATCTAAAATAATCATAAAAAGCTCCCCATCACATGCATGAGGATGATTTCTCAGATCACCTCTCTCTCCCCAATCCAAATGTAGATTATGTTTCAGACACAAACACACCCTGAGACATTCACACACAAAATAAAGAGGTCAAAATAAAAAAATAAAGAACCCCGGTTATTTTGCCTTCAGAATTTTTAAATATTTTCCCAACATCTCAGCAAAATTATGCATTTTAAAAAGACTGCAGGCACTGAAATGATTGTCAGTCATGCAAATAATCACTTACTTACACTGTATGAGTTTGGTTTGGATAAAGCAAATTACCATTTGAAAATAACTTGAAAAACACTCTGGGCTAAGAGTTTGCTTTATAAATTTTAGCTTGGCCACAATTTTTCTTAACCTTTTTCTTCTCAATCTCCATTCAGCCACTATACTAATACAATCTAAATTAAAAAACCAGCTTTGATTTGCCACAGGTGCATTCAACTTTATGTAAAACATGTAAAGAAATAGCAAATATTGGCTGCAGCTGAAGGTCAAAGCCTGAAGAACTTCAGAGTCAGGCAGAAGCAGCCCTTTCTTCTGCCTTTTTTCCTGTCTCGATATTGAACTTTGTCTAAACATCTCAGATCTTTCATCTAGAATTAGCTGTTGAATAAAATATATATCAGATATAATAGAGCTGATACTAATCTTTGTTTCTAATTACTCTGCTGTGAAAGTTTTACAGTCACACAGTTGCTTATGAACATCTTAATTTTGCCCATCACTGTTGAAAAGAGGTTTCTGATATAACTTCAAGTGCAGCGACCACAATAAAAATGGGAAAGGTGTCCTGCCTTGGGAGATGGGATTTAATGTGACTCTAAAAGAGCACACACTGAGATCTGAGATCTTCCTACTGTTACCAGTTTGGGTAGCAGGCTAATGATTTTACCCACCTAATCACCTCCTGCTTTGGACAAATGAGTGCTGTGTGTATGATGACTTCAGCCTAATTTGTCAGATCTTGTCTGACCCCATGTGCCAGGGCTGACAAGTCCAAAAGAGCTGATGTAATATAAGAGACAGGGTTATCATAACTTCATCTCCAAAACTAGGTCTGGGCCACATGATTCCTAAGGTATGCCAAAACCACGAGAGCCTTTGGAATTGGCTTCACATCAAATATGCTGAGCACCCACAGCATTCCCTGCACTCAAAAGCTCTGGACTCTAAGAGGGAATAGTAGATCCTCAAAGATATACAGGTACTGAACCATGCTGAGATCGAGGCAGCCAACTCCCTACAAAATACTGGAGGATTTTAACCCACTTGGCAAAAATAGAGGTTTAAAGATTTAACTTTAGACATTGATTTTGAAATGATTTGATTCAGTGTTTTAGAATATGAAGTTTTCCAAGACACTGAAACTCAAACCTTGCAGTTTGAGTACATCAACGAGTGCTTGACCTCAGCTCCTGCACTAAACATTTCTCTACCTCGAACTACCACACATGTATATTTAGCCTTTGAAATAACTCTAAGCACAGGCTGGTCAGGGATCTCAAGTGTGGCCAGAACTTATTATCAGATCAAAAGGCAGGCTCTTGCGAAGTCATTGTAGTGCTTCTCATCCTTATTTCAGAAAAAAAATGTACCCAGCATGGTGTTGGTTTTAAGAGCATAATCAAATTGCAGAATCACGCTCTATTTAGTGCCGGTCCCACTGAAGCAAAGTTCCTGTTCGGTGGGAGGAGAGTCCCTTATAACAGGAAAAACAATTGTGCCAGGTTTAATCAAAAGTGAAAAGGATCCTGTGAATGTTCCCTTTGAGCCACATAACCCACTGCTAATTTCAAGACGGGCTCTGAAACGAGGGCAATAAAAAACGTCCTTCAGAGCAACCGAGGAGGAGCGAAGAGCAACTCCTGCTGCAGTAAATGCCAACATCTGCAAGTCTGCTCCCTGCCACAGGAATGCTTCTGCCTACCTGGAAAGCCATAAAAGAGGTAGGGGAGGGAGGAGGGAATAAAATAGCTCCTTGGCTGCAGGCTTATCACTTTCACTGTTCTCCAGCATTTCTGTCTCCTCCTTGACCTCCCCTGCACAAATACGCACAGAGCTGAGGAGCTGGCAACTCCTGGAAGGCTGAAACAAGTGGGAAATCACTAAAACAAGTGGGAAATCACTCATCCTGAACGATGCAAGTTTGCATGACAGGCACTGAGGACAGGCTCGGCTGCCTCAATAGCCTCTGATTATTGAAATACATTTATCAATTAGGGGATTTTGCATATTATCAAACTCATTCATTAACGATGCTTTAGCTGATTAGTTAGAACGTCACCATAAATACAGAGTTTTGACAGGCTGGAGGCAATTTATGACGTGGAAAATGTACTGACCTGCTCACATCAGGAAACCTGACTGGAAAATAAAGAACTTGGCACTTCGGTCTGATTATTTTTTCCAAATCCTTAGGTCTGTGGTCAGGAATCAGCTTCATAAATTTTCCAATGGATTTAAGGAACGATTCCATATTAAAAGCAGAGTTGAACACCACAACATCAGCAACCAAACTGTAAAAAGCGGTGAAGATTAATGAACATACTGATGCCACAAAAGGAACAAAATTATTCTACAGGCAAAGGAAATAGGATACTTATTCTCATAAACAAGCAAAAGGTGCAAGTGGATTCTAATTAAAACCAGCCTTTTCACGTGAATTAGGAGTAGCATATGTACCTTAATCAGAAATGTCTTAATTTCTGTCTATTCACCCTTTGAAAACATGTTTAACCTTCTTTAAGTAATAATAAATTACTACTATTAATCTAAAGGAGCACACCCTATTCTAGCTGTGGAGTTTTATTCATAAAATGGTAAGTATATTATTACTGTCATCATCTCTTAGAAGCATTATGAAGAGATAAGGCCCACTGTAATCTGACTTTTGTAGAATTAAAGTTGTAAGAAAATGAAAATTCCTCAGAAATGTTTTTTATTGAAGGACAACTTACCTTTGTTTAACCTACCTTCAACTGACCATGGGTGTCAGGCAGCAGGACACTAAAGAAACTGAATGCTATTTTAACCTATGCAGACATAATCCTGATTAAGATTACATTCATTATATATGAAAATAAAATACATAGCATGCAGTATCCCTCCTACCAAAAAAAGTTTGAAAAAAAAAGGCATATAAATTTAATGTTTTATTTCTACTGCTGTGATTTAAAATCGACCAGATCAAAAATTTTAAAATGCAGTTCAGCAATAATGTAGGTATTATTTCTCCACTTAGAGTCAGTCTGGAGAAAATAAGCAGCTGTAAAAAACCTGAAGTATCTGGAAGTTTATCCTGGCAGTGCTGCCACAACCTGAGCTACACCAATACACTCAACACTAGCTGAGGTAAGAAATGCTTTATGGCCAGTTGGTTTTCTCAATATGTTATACATTGTAGCACAGACCTACAGGTCAGAAGATACATTGAGGACATGTGTTCATAAGTCACAGGGCTGGGGAAAAGTATATTTGAGGTGAGAGGCTGTCATTCATCCTCTCTGCATCTTTCTGCTCTCTGGTCAAGAAAGAGAACTGACACTGCTCACCAAAGCAGCAGGAATCAGCAGGAAAAGCAAAGAAACCCCAACATTAGAGAGACATAATCCTTTTCAAGCTGGCTGCAGGAGCTGGCATGCCACCCTCTTCCCCACCTATGGTTTTTCACCCGTCAGAAGCCTCAGTTTTGTACAGAAGTCATCTTTTCTGCACTGATTTACAGATGACACGAGGCAGGAAGCCGACACATTTCTTTCCTGCTCTCTGACACACAGCAAAGGCTCCAACAACATCATCTCACCTTTTCTTGTGCATGAAGTCTTATCTGCCCTAACTCCTTCCTGCAGGCTCTGCAAATCAGGGGCAAATTAGAAAGATGAACTCCTTAGATCAGGTACAAAAAGCAGAATTCTGTTTTTTTTAATGATCCAAAGCACCAACCTGAAGGTTCAAAGTGCTCTAATTTTAATCATCTCCAAAAACCCTGTGTAAAATTGGAAAGGTACATTTTCCCCATTTCTAACATATTTGGAAGATGGGAACATGGCATCTCTTTGCAGATGACCACTGGAATGTGAAGAATAATACAGATGAGATGGCTTCTATTTGCTGTTAAATTGGGGTTTCAGCAGAGCAGAAATGGGAGATGAATATTACGTCACTACATGAAGATGATACTGGAGGCTGAAGGGGACAGAATGGAGCATCTATTGCCCCATCCCTGGAAGTGTCCAAGGCCAGGTTGGATGGGCTTTGAGAAATCTGGTCTACTGCAGGGTGTCCCTGCCCATGGGGTTGGAACAAGATGGTCTTGAGAGTCCCTTCCAACATAAACCATTCCACAATTCTCTGATCTGTAAAAATCATCTTTATTTATCTAATGAGAGAAGATACTTAAAATGCATATTTTGAGGATAAATGTTTGTCAGTTTACAACAGATGTATGAAAAATAACTGCCATAATAAAGCAAAATATATATACAAAAAATATTCTTTTCCCAGTGCCAGAAAACACTTCTTTTTGTTAGAACATCTGAAAATGGCTGCTACTGTTTTCAAAAGATCTTTCACTTCACTTTCCCATCTTTACAGCTCAATAAGTGAAACATGTTGCAAACACTGTGGCAGAGGCAGCTGCAGAATGGCCAGAACATACACAGATCATTAACTGAGAAATTTCAACATAACTGTCTTAGATTATAAAGATGCAAAAGCTTAACTTGCACCTTAAAATGCACAAGCCCTATTCTTAATAATTCGTCCACCAAGAGAGAGGTGAGAAAGATCATGGAAATGAATCTATTTCAGTTTAAAACAAGTGAGTTTTGCTGTTCCACTTAGGTCTGTGCAGTGCCTAACCACAAAGCCTTTCAGTGGTGTTGTTATTAACTTCTTTCATTAACTCAGATTCGAGAAATACATTTGTTTTTAGCAACAATAAAGGACCGCAGCCTTTAAAACGTCTGGGTATTTTAGCACTGCACAATTTCTGAATACTAGATGAAAGAAATATAAGGATTTATCTGTTATGTTTACTGCCCTCTCTTCACAGGAAAAGTGCTGCAGTACATTTTAATTTCTGTTTATTTCCCTAAAACCCTCTCCATAATTTCAGCTGGATGCAGTAAAAGCTATGGCCAAGCACGAGCTGAGTAGCTGCAGCTTTGTGAATCATCCATGAAACAAAGCATCACTTACAGCCAAGGCACAGGTCAGAAATCCCACCAGCAATGGGTACACCACAGCAGCATTGGTGGACTTTATACAATAAATTGAGATGATTTTTTAGAGCAGAGTGGTGCAGCCACACTGATTTTATGAAGCTCTCCTCAGGACTCTGCTGGTACCTCAGTTTGCTACAGGGTCATTTTTTATAGAATCCCAGAATGGTTTGGGTTGGAAGGGACCTTAAAGCCCATCCCATTCCACCCCTGCCATGGGACACCCTCCACTATCCCAGGCTGCTCCAAGCACCATCAAACCTGGCCTTGGACACTGCCAGGGATGGGGCAGCCACAGCTTCTCTGGGCAACCTGTGCCAGGGCCTCACCACCCTCACAGTGACGAATTCCTTCCTAATATCCAACCTAAACATACTCTCTTTCAGTTTAAAGTCAATCCCCCTTTTCCTGTCACTACATGGTCTTGTAAAACATTAATACAAAATAATGAATATAAAAAAACAATCAGTACAAAATAAAAATAGAAAAATAATTAATATTAAGAAATAGTACATGGAGAAGGACTCCTCAGGGTTACAATGCTGTAGGACAGAAGGAGCCCTTAAATAATGAGGAGCAGTGCAAGCAACACCTACCATGAAAGAATCTGGTTGTATCCATACTGAAAATCCCTTTCCTGGCATTTCTGGACAGGATATGCCAATTGGTTCTCATGGAAGTAGAGGACCTTTTTCAATTTGCCAAGGTCAGGGCGGAGGGCAGCGAGTTCAGCCAGGTTAAGCACCGAGCTTGCAAAAAGGATCCTGGAAAACAAGGAGAGCAGTGTTTACTGTCGGCGAGCGTGCTCGCAGGGGTCACCCCTTCCCCTGCTCCCCACTCCCTCCCCCCAAGAAAAACACAACCCCTATAGGGACACATCAATAGCTAAGCCTTAATACCATGTAGCAGCATTCGAAGTTTTGATCTCTTAAAAAGCAGCTGCTAAGAACCCAACTAGAAAAGCACCGAATCTCATTGGTCTTCCCAGCTCGGTTACAGAGAGATGCAAAATAAAAAAAAAGCTGGATGGATTTTATTGAAAAAGGCAAGAAAAGCTGTATCTGAAGGACAAATGGAACAAAGATAAGGCTGGCTAGGGAATACTTTGCTTGCCAGTTTCATTACACTTTACTTCTTTATGCAACCGACTACTGAAATTCAATATATGAGCAGGAATGGCACATGTTCATGTTATGACATAAACCCTTTTGATTTATGCAGTGCACTTATCTAGCATGGTCTGCTTTTCCTTTTTTTTTTTTTTTTTCCCCACCCTTTTTCTGTTTTATTTTCACATTTTTATTAGGTATCCTCTATAATGAAATGTTGTTTCTACCCTTGCACCCCAGTCCTGCCGCTGCACTCCTGCTATTCCATAGTCCACAACACTGCACACATCCTTCAATTAGATAAAGCAGACACAAACAACACTAACAAGCTGCTATCTTAGCCTTGTGTAACTTCCCAGGCTATCAGAAAATGAATGTATTTAAATGCGTAATATGAAATCCTGACCCTACTGTAACCAGTGGCAGATTTCCCTGCGTTTCACCAAAAGCATGTGAGCATCTCCTGGCCCCTGGCTAGCACTTCTTCCAAGCAAAGTGAATCCTGAACCTGCAGAGAGCTGCAGAGCCTCAAACATTTGTGTCCTGTATTTCTTATCACAAGGGATTAAAAATAAAGAAAAAAATTGAGATCAGGTATCTATTGCATGTAGAACATTTAAGTTTAATAAACTACTTTTCAATACAGCCTGTTTCTGAATTGTTTTTTTCTATCCACCATTTTAGTGGTTCAGATTCAGAACTGATTTATGCAATGTTTTATTCTTTTAAAATATTCCTTATTTTTTCTAAGTTTTTTCTTTTTCTATTTTTATTCCCACTCTTCCTATTTTTACATTAATTTTGTGTTCAAGATTACTGCCAAACTGACATCACTAATGTGATAAACTTCTGATTCTGGCTGTCAACCTCAAAACTCATGAACTTCCCCAAACATCCATCTAGATCATATATATTATATCCTATCTCTGCTAATTTACACCCTTCCTAGATAACCAGTACCTACAGAAAAACCCTTCCTAGGGCACAGATCCTGTATCCATCTTCATCAACCTGAGTCAATGCTGATCTGAAAGGCTTACGAAAGTAAGAGATGACTGTTACTGCCTTGTTCATCAAATATTTGGTGGTTCTAAAGGGCTTGTCACACAGAATGCCAATAAAGATATGAGCTCAGGTTTATTACGAGCCACACTAGGAGGAAAAAATAGTTTTAGGTATGTCATTACTTATTTGTCACTGTGAGTAATGACCTCTGGACCTCATAGTGACCTGGGTGCCAGGCTCAAAGCAGAGCAGGAAAAGCTTCCTGGGGGCAATGTGAAATCCCTGCTCAGCTCTAGAGTGACAAAGAAAAACACAAACTGGAGAAAACATACCCCAAAACCAGCAAAAAAATGAAATGAAATGGTTGCTTGGAAAAATTTTGGCTATTGACAGGACAAGGGGAAACAGCTTCATACTAAAAAAGGATGGGTTGACTTTAGATAAAGGAAGATGTTTTTCCCTGTGAGGGTGGTGAGGCCCTGGCACAGGGCACCCAGAGAAGCTGTGGCTGCCCCATGATCCCTGGAAGTGTCCAAGGCCAGGTTGGACAGGGCTTTGAACAACCTGGTCTAGTGGAAAAAGTCCCTGTCCATGTCAGGGGATTGGAACAAGATGAGCTTTTAGGTTCTTTCCATTCCAAACCATTCTAGAACTCTATTTCTGGATTGCACTATAGTTTATCTTTTCCTTTACTGATTTTTCAGAAAATTCTTTTCTGCCATGAGTTATGGGAAGAAAACTGAACTGATACAGGATAGTATCAATGAACCTGGCTGCATTTGAAGGAAGAGAGGGGAAAAAGAGACAACACATTGGGACTGAAACCTCTGGAAGGAGCACAGAGCAAGGGTGGGAAGTTCAGACAGTGGAGGTGTCAAGGTTAACACACTGACTGGAGAGAAAAGGGCAATGGAGAGCACAATGAGAAGAGATCAGGAACTAAGCTTGGACAAAACCATGTAGCTCTGAATAATCTAACCTTGCTCAGATCAACAATGGGATAATTAGGAGAATGCAAAAAAAAAAGATAGTAATAGCCACAGGCAAAGAAAACAGTGTCTGCAGTCTTGGCTTAGGCAAACTGAAGGAATTCAATGGCATCATTAAAGCATGCTGGAGCCTGGCTTTTAGCATGGCAAGAAAGGCTGAAAACTTAGAAAGCTTGTAAGAGGTAGACCTAAATTTTCTCCACTGTAAATAGAAAGTGGTAAGACTCCACTAACAAGCAGATCACTTATCACTGCCCAGCTCAGCACAATAAACTGGTGTCAAGAGAAAACTGTGGTGATGACTAGCAAATTCAGATGTAGAGCCTGAAATGACTTTGCCTATGCTTCTTACAGCAAGGAAAAGAATTAAAATAAAACCTTCAATTAGAAAACACCCTCCCCAATTCGCTTGCGTTACTTTGCAGCACTTCCAGAATTTATCCTGACTCTAAGAGGCTCTCATGGCTGCTTCTTTACTGGCAGAGAAGCTGCTAACTACCAGCACCAACCGATTTCCCTGGCTTTACAGGCTTAAATAACACCTGACAGCACGAGTCCCCGTGAACATGCCCACAGAGCAGGCACATTCGTGGCTAATGGACTCACGCAGGGCACTGGAGGATATGCTGGAGTGTATTTCCATTTAACACCTATTACAAGGGGAAGAAAGGAAAGTTTATTATAATGGAACGTGCGACATAAATATATGTCAGTTGTCATTCCGTGTGACATCAACTTTCATTTTACCTCGGGTTATTATTTAAGTAATAAATCCTAACAAGGTGAGCTTTATCATCCCACAGAGTGTATCCGGGAGGTAGAGACACAAGGTGATGGCAAGAACACTCAAAACATGATAATTCCTGACAGCTGCTGCTTGAGCACAAGTTAAATTGAACAGTTTATCTCAGCATAAAGATGTTATAAGGTTTTATGTTTAATTTAAAAAAATTAACATAAAACCCAGAGAAAGCAGAGTTAGGCAATCTTTCACAAACATGACATACTACAATCACTGTATAAGCTGGATTAGTACTTATTACCATGCTACTAGAGAATTAAGCTGTTTTTAGACCACCAAAGAGCTTTAAATTGCAACTTTTGTCTCTGTAAGAGAAACCTATATTTAAAACGTCTGCTAAATTCAAATTAACAGCTACATCATTAACTTACCATCTCACAAAAACCCCTACAATTCAACTGCTATTATGGTGTCCTTATCGAGACCTATCAACACTGCAGCATTTAATATATACAGTGCTCTCCAATAAATACAGTGTGTGAATACTCACTAAACCTATGCTGAAGGTCACATTCCTAAAGCTCTGCCCCAGCTCTCCTCTCCAAAACACCCCCGAGCATTTTGCTGTGTGACAAGTGACCCTCTTGCTCAGAGCAGGAGCATCCCATAGTAGCCCTACTGCCTTGGAGACTGGCCAAATTTCAGGGCCACCATCCATACAAGCTGCAGTCTAAAGCCATGCTTGTGCTTCATCTGAATCAGTTCACAGTCCTTCTGAGGAGCTACTTGTGTGAAATTAGTTAAGCATGTGCTTAACCAATATAAATATTCCTGGGAATGAAGCTGAGTCCACTTGCAGGTTCAGAGATGCGACATGTCCACAGAATTCCCTGTCCATTGCTCCTGTCTTCCCCATTATTTCACTCCAAAGGACTGAAAACCAGTAAAATATAAAAGCCCTTTTTTTTTTTTAATTGCTAGCAGACAAAATAACTAATACAGGTTTCCACTTATATCAAGCAAATTATAATAGTGAAGGTGCTAAAGTATTTTTATTTGGCTTTATAAATCTTCTTTGTGTCACGCAGCCATGATTTACTCTTTTATGGCACTGCCCTAAATCTTTCAATTAAATTCCCATGCAACTTAACTAAAAACACATTTTGCCTTCCCCTTGGGAGACCACACAGGGCATATTTATGTATCTATGGATATGGAGGCTGAACTCTCCAATCCACCAGGCTTATAGAACAAAGCGAGTTTAAAACAGCACCTGATTTGTAGTGGAATGTTCCCTCGGTCTGGCAGAAGCTCTGCACGAAGGACAGATAAATGTGGCCACTATTTGTGTGGCAGTACAGGTAAGCCAGCTCTCCCTGGAAAAGGGGGATTGCTGTAGGATACAATCCTGCAGCAGCAGCAGCAAGGACTCTCCTGCTCCACAAATAAAATCCAAAGCCATAATTCTCTGCTGCAAAACAACTACATCCACAGTAAAATGAGTTTATGATTGAAGATCTGGCAGTCCAGAAAAGAGCCATGAGAACTCTTCATCCTCCAGGAGTAGTATTACAATAAAATAGACTAAAATTTGGATATGGCTACAAATATGAGCCTTTTAGGGAAAACAGATACTAAAAAAATACTTTTCATAGATGGCACTGATTGAACCAGTGAGGCCCTGGCACAGGGTGCCCAGAGAAGCTGTGGATGCCCCATCCCTGGAAGTGTCCAAGGCCAGGCTGGACAGGGCATGGAGCAGCCTGGGATAGTGGAAGGTGTCCCTGCCCATGGCAGGGGTGGAATGGGATGAGTTTTAAGGTCCCTTCCAACCCAAACCATCCTGTGATTGTATTTCTGGATTGCACTATAGTTTATCCAAACTGTTCTGCTCTATGTTGCCCCCTTAAAGGCCAAGGCAAAGCCAAGAGGTTTGACCACAGACACACCACCTGGAGAAACAAGGGCTCCAAAGGTGGTGGAAGCTTCCAGCTCCTCCAGATCAAACCTCATGGCTTTGACTCCCCCATCATACAGTTCTCCTTGATTTCAACCCAGCAATTAGACAAGTCCATGGATTTGGCTTTGTCTTATAAATGCTAACTGTGTCTCAAATAGCATGGTTAATGCCTGCAATCTTAAACAGACCAGTTATTTTTGTTTGTTATTACACCATTTTTATATGATCACCTTACAGAAGTTGCATTTTTATCACTAGCCCAAGAACACACAAATTACAAGCGCACATAAAATGCTTTTCCTTTTCCCATTACACAACAGACGACACTGAATTTCTGAACAATAAATACTAATAAGTGGTAATATGTGACAGTAGACAGTATAATAAATAATAAATTAACAATAATTTTTTGACATGGAATGTACAAATGTCAAAAAATGCTTATAGATATTTTAACTCATAAATTAAGGTTTTTGTAGATAAAGATAATTTGCAATGTTTACAGAAATAATTAAGTCTTACTATTTTAATGGTCTTTATTTTTCAGAACAAATCACAAGGGTTGTCATGCCTTTCATCTTAATTAGGCCATGTGTTTGTCTTATTTATTTCTATGTACTTTCATAAACGTTTACAAATATTAATTGTAAAGAAAAATATTTTTTCCTCTTGCTGTAATTGCTATATGTACATACAGTACACAGTGATAAATATTCATGGCTGCTACCAGTTCAATATTGAGGATTTGGGAGTTGCCTTGTATGCTAAAATACAGCAGAAAGGAATAGCCTGGTTTCAACTCATACTGCCAATCCCTTCTTTTTATATATTTTTGTTTTAAAATACACCATTTAAAAAAACCAGAAAGTTAAAAACCACATTTCTTAATCTGCAAATTAATTGGGTTCACTCACAATTCCTCCTTACCCCTCCGATTCTGTATTTAATTTAGCTGATCAGAATATTTATGTACTGGAATCAAACCTCAAACAAAATTTCAGGCCAGGTCCTCAGTCCACACTATCAAGAACCAGTCTTAAACACTTTTCCACTATTTTTGATGACCTTTAACTCAAAAGGTATAAAAAACTATGTGAAAACAGTGAATTAAAACTACTTTTCCATGTAACATCAAGAAGTAAGCTTGAAAGAGACTCTCACAGAGCAGACTTTTGAGGGGGGTGTATTTTGTTTGGACTGCTTTGCTTTTCAGGCAACAACACTGAAGCTTCTTGAATTTTATTAAGTGTGTGTAGTACTATTTTTTTCCCTGATTTGTAATTAAATTTGGCTTCAATTAATTACTGACAGATGCACATTTTTACTTTAGTGGCCAGATTGTTCACCATGGGCTACATTGGCCTCTCTGTTCCCACGAAGGGAGAGGTCAGGACCAAGCAGTCAGAGCTGTGGTGATGGGGGGAAGGAGAAACCATGAATCCACATTGTCCTCCTCGCTCAAATTCCATCAGCAACAAACAGTGAAGTAAAGGAATTTTATTAGAGCAGAGAATAAGCAAATCAGAATAACCCACAAGTGAAAAGCAGCTATTGCTGGTTTATATAAGATGGACAGACTAACTCTGCTCAAATAGGTGCTGTGATGGAGCAAAGAAAAAGTGGGAAGCAAGATAAATAGAGGACATAGTGACTGAAGGCAAAAAATTCACCACAGGTAAATATATAGGATGCAGTGATGCATAATGAAATGACATTTTTAAAGAAAACTGCTTGCAAAACTGATGTTCTACTCAATTAGGTAACATTTAAGCAGCATTATTTATTGGTTATAAGGCTGCAAATTAATTTAATTTGGTATCTTATCTGTCCAACTCTGGAGAGAAGCCAAACATGTCAAATGCCTGGCATGAACAATGCAATATGGCCAAGGGGTGGTAGCAGCACAGAGAGGTCCTAGGGCTACACAGAACTACTCTTCAACAGCAAACCTGAACAGCAAGCTTTGAGTATTGTAACTTCACATCTCCTGGTGTCAGCTTGGATCCAGGATGGCACAGAGGAAATAGTCGACATCATGGATCTATGGATCCCACTGCAAGCAAGGGTGATTTATCCCACAGAAAGGGAATCAAACCCAGTGCAGCACAGATTCACCACGACACTCAGGGCTTCCCTTAAAAAAGGTTTATATCGAGAGATGCTCACATGAAGTAGAACAATGGCTGATTTTCCATTATTTTAGTAAGTTCTGGCAAAGTAAAAACTCAAATCTTCACCTAATGTTCAGGTTTCCACATTTTGTGTTTTAAAACCACAGAAGACCCACTCACTTTGCACAGTTGCAGAGAAAATCATGGAATAACAGGATGGTTTGGATTGGAAGAGACCTCAAATATCATCAAGCTTCAATCCCCTGCCACGGGGAAGCTTTGCTGACTGTTTAGGGTTACATTTCAAGTGCCCTGAAAATTCTGTTCTCCAAAGTATTTCAGATTGGTTTTTATGTTGCTTTATGCACCTTGATATCTAAACACTTTTTTTTTTTTTTTTTAAGGAATTTGAAGACTGTCACTAAACGGAACTCAGCTTTCTTAGCAAATAGCTTTCACATTTTTCTAATATCCCACAGCTCTGATCTCACACAATCTACGAACAGAAAGTCCTTTAAAAATTATTTTTATGGAATCTCTTAGCTAATTTTCCTAAAAAACTCCCACTCCAGAGCATCAGCCCAAGGCATAACTACTGCCTAAGAATGAGGACCCTCAGGAAAAGCAGGATTCTTCCCAGAAAACTAATACAGTCCTCGAAAAAACTCAGACTGTCATAAAACCTGAGCAGCTGGCAACTCTGTCACCATGAAGTATCCATATGGAAGACCGAGATGTGTCAAACTACCCAAAACGAGTTTGGATAGTGCAGAAGATGGAATAAATAATTCAGTATCTTCAACACTTTCAACAGCAGGTAGTAGATATGCTACCTGCTCCTACAACGTGCCAAAATGTAACATGCGAGTGAGAGCGAGCGAGAGAATGTGAGTATCTCCAACCTGTTTTCATGAGGATATTTTGCTCGAGGAACTTCTCTTTTTAGAGGCATATGATCCGTATCAGATGTTTGTCAGGAGCAGGCAGCGCTACAGAACATTAGGAATAACTTAGTGATTTTTAATATATATTCACAAAGAGAATTCTCAAAGTCCTGAGTATACATGTATTTTTAAAAAAATGTATTTTAATCAAATATTACAAAAAAATATGAAGGGAAAAAAAGTATTTCTCTCAAATGCCCTTCACACTTCTAGAATATTTGTTGCTGCAGCATAGTGGCAACTTTCCTGCCTTAATATAAGTCGAGCAAACTATTCCATGTGCTCAGTGAAGTGGCAATGAGATCCACAATTTAAATATTTCTGCTCCATGTTCATGACATAGTTCAACTATAAAACTACATTGTGCAGTGCCAGTCTTCTGCCATCTCTTCCTATGAGAAACAGCCACACATTGGTGCATAAACCTTCATCATTTATACTCAAAGGAGATAAAGCGACACTACCATTCCCCAAGAAATTAAAATAATTTAATGCTTAAGGGCTTCCAGACCTGTCTTTGGAGGGGCAAACGCCTTCCTACACGGATTTATCAACGAACACTTCATCAAAAACACAGGGACAGCAGGTAAGCTGATATTCAAAAGCACATCAATAAGGAAAATGTCAAGTTTTGTGTATTGCACACTATTTTGAGCCCCTCCACTTTCTGATTATAACATTTCTGTAACTCAGCAAAGCCCACACTCGCTACCAGATTTGAACGATTGCACCGAAATGGCTGAGCGACCGACTGAAGTGAGATTTCAAAGAAGTGAGACAAACACTCGCCTAAATTCAAAAGCTGCCAAACATATTTCATCAGACTTTCAAAAGATAATTGTTTTGTCTGTTCTGAATTAAGCTTTAAGTGCTTTAAGAAAGGTTTCTCCACAAACATGGCTAAAGATCACAAAGTGGAGCATTTGGAATGAATGGAACCCTTCAGTCATATATTTATTTAATATCACTTGCATCATGCCTGGCATATACCATAAGCTGCTTTATTTCCATGTCCATAACATGATTTTAAGGATAATCTATACTGATGTCCTACCATTTTATTTCACATGCTATCATAACAGGGTTCTTATTTATAACGCAACCAGGGAAAAAGAAGGAAATAAAGGGTCTCAGCTCTGCAGCCCGGAGCTCCTGACCTGGGATGTAAGGGACTGATGCAAGAGCTGAGACAAACAGGAGAGAATTCAAAGAAAAAGAGAATATGTCAAACTCATGAGAGAATTTAACAGCCATGGAAATTAAGCCATTGCCCAGTTTTCTTCTCCAGCTCCTGGCTGAGAGTTTTGCAGGGTTAATAACATTAGACATTTATGGTCATGTTTGATCAACTGATACAACACAGATCTGATCCTTGAGTAAGCAACCTGAACACTGCAAGATGCTGGTATTTCCCCACATGGAAAAATCCAATAATAAAATAATAATTTAATAAAAATACTTCCAGCTTCCATATATTTCACAAATTGTGCTTTCCCAGCGTGTGGTAGCCAGTGAACATACACTACAAAGGACAGAGAGTTCTTAATAAGACAAGTCCCTAGAACCACAGGAACCACTTTACCTTAGGGTGACCAGAAAGGCTTCTCCCAGGATGCTTGTTCTGTTCTGTTCATCTATCCCAGTTTGGATTCCCCGGTTGCCTGTCAGCCTCCACCCCTCATCACTCCCCCAGAGCTTCCCCATTGGCCCCCATTCCCTGGTCCCACCTTTTCCCCCAGATAAAACTGTGAGTTCTGGGCTCATGTTGGTATTTGCCTCTGCAGCCCTGGACAGCAGCAATAAATGCTCCTGCCAGGATGCACCCAAACGCCCTTCTGGACTCTTTGGTATTGACTGTGACACTGAACCCACCCGTGCGTCTGTGGGGGCACGCGGGGCCCCACGGAGCCGGGCAGGGACAGGGTTACCAGCACATCTCATATGCAACTATTACTTCTGAATTCTTTTTATCATTAAATAAAACATCCAGTGCTTTATTTAATGATAAATTAAATTCCCATTATTCCCCAGGAACACACAAGAGAAATATGTCTCTCTGGGGTTGAAATCATATGTTAAAAAGATAGAACACCATACCAGATGTTATCTAATCTTTAAGAAACTGAGGCCAAGGCTTGCTTATCAAGGGCCACCAAGCGAACCAGGGCCACAGTGAGAAGTCAGGAGCCCAAGCCAAAGTTAAGATAAGCAAATATCATGGTCTAGTGATTTAATCAGCTCATGTAAGACCATGTAACTGTTTATGTATCTTATGGGCCCCGCTCACCACAGTACCTGACAGGTTTCCCAAAATATTATCTTTGTGAGAGCGTACAGAGTGATTCAGCATTTTCAGATCTCATATCTTCACTCCCAGAGAGATGTGCAAGCACAGATGTCTGCGTGCATGCACATGCAGATACATGACACATAAATACTATATACACACATATTTTCTAGCAAAATCCACCATAAAACTATGAAACATTCTGAATTGAGCTATTTAAACTGTGGCCAAGAAAACTGTTGACAAGAGCTAATTTGTTATTGAAAAAAGACTGCGCATCTCTCCATGACAGAAACTAAAAATCTGTTCAAGATGTCTGGGCAAGGAGCTTTCATATCTGAAAAGGCTGAGCAAAGTAGAGTAGTTTTGGTGAAGGTCTCCAAATAACACCATTTTTCCAGCAATGCCTTTGAACTACACATAAAACCTTTCAGGAGCTCCTGAAAAGGAAACTTGAGTCAAGCTGTTTGTCAAGATGACTGGAGATGTTCTTTGGAAAGTATTTCCAAAAAGTTCTGGAGCAATGGTAGCTGTACAATCATATGGGATTAATTTTCTGTATATATCTCTTTATACTGCTGGAAGAAACAAATTAACTTGAAAATTCAAAGATCTTTATACAGCCCTGTGCTCTTAGGTACAAATATTTAAGTAATCTTTACTTCCTGTCAAACACAGAAATGGATATTAAATTATATTAAATTATTATAGATACAAGTAGTAAAATTTCTTTTCTGCTTTCTCTGTTAGCTCCTGCATCTTGGTATTTCTTACACAGAGTATGAAAGATATTTTAATATTATCTTTGATTTAAATTGCTTCTTCTATTAAAACACAAACTGTGTGCTTGATGTATAAACACCTGCCCAGAAGCCTCACACATTTTCCCTGTAAGGGATCACAGGTTTAGGAAAACAGTATTTATTCACAACACTCCTTTCCCTGATGGTTTCAGGATGCCATCCCTTTAGCCACTTTTTTTTTTTTTTTTTTTTGTCCCCTTTAAAATAAATAAATGAACAAACCACACAGAAGGAAGGAACTTCAACATTTCAGCCCCAGCTGAACCCAAAACTCCCCACTGAGCCCTATGACCCCCACTTGCATGTGCTCAGCACAGTGGGCATTGCACCAACCTGCAGGTATATGGAAGGGGTGAAATGCTCCCCTTGACTTAAATATGAAATTAAGGAGAAGAATATAATTAGTGTTTAAAGAGTGGGGGGAAAAAAAAAATAAATTGTGGGAAATGTCCCTCTCTCCTTTTCCAGGACCTGTGGATTGACTTCATGAGAAAGAAGCAGTCTGGTAGATAAAATATAAAAAATTCATTCTTTCCTTCTCTCTTGTTCCTGTGTGTTAGTAGAAGGAACAAAATGAAGGAGCAAGGAACTAGTGAAAAAAATATCAAGCCAAAATTACATCCGTCAGGGTGATGGAGTGCAGTGTCCTGCCCAGTCCCACCGCAGACCTCCTCGGGGCTACTGTTTCAAGTAAAAATTAAACAAGATGACACAGAAACAGTCCAAGATTGACATTTTCCAGCTTTGTGTCATGTTACATTATTTGAATGAATCTCAACTTTTAAAAACATCCAAAGGAAAGGGAATGAGGGTTGTATAAAACAAAAAAGACATGTAAGAAATAAGACTCTCACTAGAAGAAAGAGAGCCACCCATGTTGATACTACCAAAGGTAAGAATATTTTTAAGGACACTGTTACCTATCCCATCCACTCTCATTTTATTGCCAGATTAATATGAAAAAGGCTTATTATTCCACCAGGATTTTTCCCCTGTGGCTTTGCCCAGGTTGTGCCCATAGGTCCATCTCAAAGGTTGCTGATGGAGCCCAGTGTTCCCACCACAGCCGCTCTCCCAACCACCTTCAAGGTCCAGAGTCATGCAGCACAAGGGTTCAGCTTTATTGGAAGGACAACATCCTGAAACTACTGAAAAAGCTCTTCAGAAGTATGAAAAATAATATGCAGCATTTTTTTTCTTCAGTTACCAAGAAATTCGAAGCAGCCAGCAATCAACCTCCCTCTTCTCAGCACTCAAAAGCACTTACAGAAAGCCTGTTCTTAACCCTGCTGCACAGAAAAAGTTCCCTTTTATCTTCCATTTATTTTCATTTTTACCTGAAAGGCAGAAAAGAGTTGGGTTTTATGTACACCAGACACGAACTGAACTTTTTTTGCAGTGCATTAGACTGCGATTGCCTTCTCCCCATATGAATGCATACCTGAATTTCCACAAAAAAAGAAAAAATAACAATATTGCCCTTCTGATTTAAGCATGGCCTGTACTCAACGTAATGTTCATCTATACGTGTTCTCACTGTTTAAGAACTCTGCGCAGGTGTTATTAATAAAATAAATTTATTTTTAAAAAGGATGCTATTCCATAAGCTTTGAAGCTCACACATAGTCTAACTTAAGCCAGCTTGGGCTCATCTGGTCTTTAAATGAGCCCTTTCATGTGGTCAGCCCACGAGCCATACGTACTGCTGCTCAATCACGCCACTGTACATCGTCAGCGCGAGGATGATTTGCATGATTTGCATTTCCTGTGCGCTCCAGCTTCAAGGAGCTCTAAGCACCACGTACAAAAGAAACCACCGCCAAGTAATGCAAAGATTTTTTAGTTAAACCAGATGAGACTGTTTCAGTCAGGCTTGCCAATAGTGAAAAAGAAAAAAAAAACAACAAAACAAAAAAAAAAAAAAAAAAAAAAAAAAAAAAAAAAAAAGGGGAGGGGGAGGGAAAAAAGTCTCAGGGATATCCTGTTAAATAAGGATTATTTGGAGGGAATCTGAACCTTAGAATCATACCTTTACTTTTAAAATATCAAAGCTGTCTGAGACCCGTAATAAATATGGCCTAGCAGAAAATAATTTACTTAAGAACTTTTTTTCCCCAATATTTCTTAGCTTTTGGCACCACATTATGTTAGTAATATATTTAATAGCACATAAATGGATGCTGATTATATTCAGTTTCATAAGGTAGAAAAACTAACCTAACTAAACTGAATTCACTGATAGCTGGTTAATATTTTTCCCTATGAAGAAATCTTTTATTTTATCCCAAATGATCAATAAAAGCTAACGGACAAACAACTAAGATAGAAACAGCATTACAGTGGGCTTCAATGAATAAGAACTAAAATTTAAAAAAAAGTACCAGAGCCTCGTTGTCATGAAAAACAGAGACAGATGGGGAGCCAGACCTATATGATGCTACAAATAGATGAATATCTTGTAAGGATTTCAACAAATGTTATAAGACCTAGTCAAAATTTGAAAAAGTACAATGCAGCAGCACAAGCAGATCTGAAGTTCACTTGAAATCCAAGCCATACTATCATCATTATATAGATTAACAATGTTTCAAAAAGACAGTAAAAATTAGAGCCTTTATAATATCTTTTCTAGATAACGGCACAGCTAAAAATGTCATTATTGAATACAAAAAGAATAAAATTACGGAAGTTTGCTGTAACAGCTACTTTGGAAATGAGGTGCATCCTGTTCCCCCCTGAAAAGTAAAAGTGGGTGTGTGCACTTCACGTTCCAATATTGGATTGTATGGCAGGTCTCCCTTTAAACTGGTAGATAAACTGAGATGACTAAAGACTATCAGGCTGAGTGAGCTGTATGTGCCCAGCTACAGGGTGTACATCACACCTGCCTGACAGCGACCCAAGTCAGGCTGCTCCAGGAATCTGCACATCATCATGCTCCAGAAAAACCACAGCCAACTCCCGGCACTGCCTCTTCCAAAGGACACTCGTTTTTAGAAAATTAAGTTTTAAGTTGCATCTTGGTTTGTTTTTTTTTTTTTTCCCCCTGTGTTGTTCAAATGGAACCAAATATAAGATGTGGGCAAAACCGTTACCGAGGGGTTAAATTCTGTCTTGAACACAAAAATTCCACTTATTTCATTGTTGTCTGCAAATATACAGTCAAGAGCCACATTTAATCACCACGCGTAGTTTCTGTATTGTGACTGTAAGATTTAGTAATCGAAATGGCTACCAGAATAAAAACACATTCTGTCATTTTTCCACTTAGACAGCCCCTGTATAATGCTCTTAAAGGTCAGCTAATTTTATTATGGAAAGTAACTAATAACCTTTATTAATTCTTACGCTCGCAGTTTTCAAGCATGTCAACCAAATAAATAATACACTGCAGGAAGACACCACACAAACCAAGCTGTTGAATACAATCTCTCTGCATTTGCAACAGACAAAAGAGGTCATTAGAAATGTAATACACGGGAGTTTTTTTGCTCTGGAAATTAGGAAAACATGAATAGACAGCTTTTTGAAAGCCAGGCTGCTGGTCCTCCCCCATGCTCCAAGATGCTGAGACCACCAAATGAGGTGCTGAATTCACTAATACCCAAGCACAACCATGATCCCAAATGTTATGCAGCACCTTTTTTTTTTCCCCTAATTTCCTAAATTTTCAGGATGTGCACAATATTGGAGACCATAAGAGTTTTGCTTAGAAACTTTTCTGCTGTTTTTCATTTAATAAAATGACTGAAAAACGTGTAAATTTCCAAGTTAAAAAGATATGTGTTTATATTTTATTCTCACGATATCTCTTGCATGGAAAGCATCATTATGTTGCACACTACATAAAATGATGCAAGAATACCCCCATTTATTAAGGATTTTTGCTTTGCTTAAGTGGATCAGAATGTAGAACTGTTCATGGTAAGCATTTCCTAGCACACTGCTTTGGGTGAGTGTGTTCCTAAGAAACATTACAACGCCCGAAACTAAAAAGAGATGGTTATTTTTAGCTATTTAATCACATGAGAAAAAAGACACAGTTTGTATCAGTCTTCTTAAATTTACAAAATAATTCCATAACGCGCCCTGTGTGTGTGTATCATGAAAATCCCTGGCACTCAACCTCCGGGCTCACACACCGGCTGCAAGTGGAAGCAAAATGGGGTTTAAAAGATTCCAGCAACAATAGTCTTGTGACTAAATCAGAAACAGAAGCACAAGTCATGAGCCAAACAGATACCTATCGGTTTCCTTGAGCTTAATCTGATTAAAACATGGCTCTCAAAAATGTTAAATAGAATGCCACGTCAGAGAGCTGGCAAGTGATAAAAATAGTTCATGACAGGAAATCATTATTAAAGCAGCATTACTTGTGTATCTGTTATGGAAATTTCCCTGTAATTTTTCTAGGTTTCCCCTTATGCTTTTTGTTGAATTGCTGTTATACTTCTTTTTTTTTCCTTTTTTTTCCCCCCTCAGTAGCATGTAAGTTTGAGATGTAAAAAGAAAATTATCACTGCAATTTTCCAACTATACTCTGCTCAATACCATCTCAAGTGTGTCATACATCATCTTGTCATTCACTTGAACAAGAAAACACATAATATTCAGAGGTAGAAAATAATCTGAAATGGGGAAGTGCCACTAGGGCAAAACCACATTCATATGCCAGCACAGGGGAAGATTTGAAAAAAAAATAAAAAAATAAACTTCATCTTAATTTCAAGGACTTTCATAATGAAAGCATCTTAAATATAATCTTAATTGAGGGAAAAGTTTCTACGAAAAGCTGCTAGGAATGATAGTAGAGACATTCTATAGTTCACCAATCAATATTAGAAGAACAAACATTGAGAATATACCATTACAAATCAACCTGAATGTTTTCAAAAGCTTACACAATTGAAAGAAGATTCAGAACCTTAAGAAAAAAATTTAAAAATAAAGTCAGTATTTCTATCCCTCCTATCATTACCACTCCCCCCACAAACATCCTCCAGATTATCCTTCAGAGCACCCCATAAAATACACACTAGAGTTGTAGTGTCTTGTCCTGCCTTTAGTTACATAATCCAGAAAGAGATTTTACAACAAAAAAAACCCAACCAAACAAAAAATAATCCCTAAAAATACATTTACAAGATCTTGTCTTACAAGGCTAACTCTAATTCCTAAGTCCCTATTTTTCCATACTGAAGAGACTTCAACAAACTTGAACAGCCACCCCCAAAAACCTTTGGTTTCTTTTTTAAATGTCACTGGTGAGAAGAAGCCTCCATCCATCACATTAGCTTTCCATCCAAAACAGACATTTCATCTCTAATGATGATTCGGGCTTCTCCCAAGAAAAGCCAGGATTATCCAGTCACTGATGCAGTGCCTTTGCATCAGGACCCCCAACATCCCTCCTGTACCACCACTCGTCTTCCCTCTGCCCCCTGCACCCAGCAGCCTCTACCACTGACATGGACACTTAAAACAGGCAAGGTTTTTTTTAAATTTTAGATCAAATTCAGAATTATTTGCTGCTGGAACATCATAAGGCAACCACATGATGTGGGGGAACAAGAAGACACTTCAGAGATGAGTCTAGATGGAAGTAGGGCTGGTCTTTAATTAAACTCCAACTACTGCCCACCTAAAATCCAGAAGTAACAATGCAATCACAGCAATAGTGACAATTTTTAAAGACAGCAGAGTCACCACATGTTTTGCAAGTGTGTCTAAGACCTCCTTGATTTTTGTCCTGGATACACAGCCAAGCTCTGCCTGACTCAGCATGAAAGGGAATGCACATCCTATTATCAGCAGTGCTTAAACCTTATTCCATAAAGAGTTTTCCAAGAGTACTCACATCTATCCCTCCCACATTAAGAAATTATTATCTAATACAGGGAGTAATCAGCTCATGGTCTTACTACAGTCATCCTCCTTGACAAAGCAGGGAAAAAAAAAACACCCAACTGTGAAGCGTTAGAAAGTCAAGGTTCAAAACATCCCCATATATTGAGATCAATGCAAATTTATTTAGATCTCCATGCAACAAGACCAAGTGTGGCCTCTTGATGCAGCCTGGTGAATTCAAAGTCTCTATTTCTGCAACGGGCCTTCACCAGGACACATGGAATGTCACAGTGAAGGACACAGCCTCAACTGAGGACAGAAAAGCTGGTGACAGCTAATCCAGAACTAGTTTAAATGTTAATTTTAACACTTTACCACGCCAGAACATTGTTAAACACTGAATTTCATGTTGTCTGGCCAGTTTTCTAATCTGAAATTCCAATATAGAAGAATGGACTAATAGATAGTTAATTTATTACAGTATTACACACCCTTCCAAGTGAGAACCGAATGGCAGAGTTCAGGTGTGCACTGAGAGCCATCCAGATTGATGCAAATTTGTTCCCAACATGCCCTTTCTCATTCCATAGCCCCTCTCAGATCCATTTTCTCTGTATTACCCCAGGAAATGAGACATACAAGAGGAAAACAGACATTTTTGTGGTGCTTAGGAGCAAAAATATGTATGTGTAGAATTATATAGAGGGCCAGAACACCTCCCATCACTGCAGGCTAAATGAGTCATCCACTTCAGAATAATGACCAGTAATTAAACAAGAATCTGTAAAGCTGTTAAGTGCCTGTAACAATTCCAACCTATGACACTGAAGGGGTACAAGCTTCCCATGTACTGAAACCATCCATGTGATCTATCATAGAGTGGAGCCTCTTACAAAACAACCTCTCACCCATAGAAATTCTTCTCCCCAAGAAGCCAAACAAAAACAATTTAAAATATTTATGGCCATAAATTTCAGCCCTGTTCCATAAACTGATGAAGAGACATGACATCATGCTAACTACCTAGACCTGTCTGGTTGATAATAGTCCCAGGCTTCGGGCTGAAGACTGAACTGCAGGAGCATGGAAGAGTGTGAACCTCCAGGTCAGCACAGATGCTGAACACAAATCTGACTGGCCAAAGCCAGAGCTGACACTCCAGCAAATATAGGAGGTCTGGGGGTGCAGGGCTGACACCACAAAAACAGTCTTGCAGTATTTTTGCCTTCTTTTTAGCTTCCTTGGACTGAAGAGGAAGGTTTTCCTTAAAGGGACCTAATTGCTCCATCCTCCAGTTCCTGTATCCACAGTTCTGTTTTCAAGTGGTACAGACAGAAGCAAAATAATAGCAAGTCCCATGCTCCAATGGGACACTTCTATCTGTTTTTTATCAGCATAGCAAGCTGCATCTCCCTTTGCTCCATGGTTTCTCTCACATTTACAGACCTGAGCTACATACCTTAAGCTTCCATTGCTTTACTGAAGTCCTTTCATACAGCTCATTTCTAAATCTTGTCTAGAAGTATTTATTTTACCCTTCCTAGCCCCTTACATCTCTTAAGTGCCAAGCACTTGGCCGGCCAATATTCCCAAATCAGGCTTCAAAGAGGCAATTCTGAATTATCTTGACTCAGGTTGTGACAAGAAGGGGCAGGGGCCCCCAAAAGCGTGGTGCTCTGCTGCTGCAGGAAGGAGCAGATGGCCACCTTCCAGATGGCCGCCAACCTCGTCTCACCAACTGCAACATCTGTACCTTGAGTTACATCTCAGAGGATGGGCCTGACACAGACTGCAGGTCACTGCCCACGGCTCCCAGCCACACGGCTGCTCCACAAGCCAGAGCATTTTGCAAAATGCAGAATGACAAGCCTGAAAAAAGGTTACGACTAATTAAAGTCTGTAGCAGGGCACAGTTGAAAGAGAGTTCAAAAGTAGATGTTAGAGAGAAAGTCATCTTAAATATATATATTTTAAATGTTTCTCAAATCCAGTGTTTTGTCCCCAGCCACAAACATGCCTTGCTTTCCACATGGCTCCTTGCAGACCTGGAATTAAGATGTGAACTATGCAAACCCAACCAACCCCAATGGTTTTGCTTCCAGGTCACTCCACAGCTGAGAACGAGCTCATTTTTTCAGCTTCCAGACCAAAAGTCTCTAACAGCACTACAAGAGTACTCAAAAATGGACTGGATCCAGCTTCGAATATGATAAACTTCCCAAGGCTCAGTGAAACAGTGGTCAATGAATTTTAGCTTGAAGTACCAAAGAGTAATTTGTGAGTTCTGTACCATCTAAGTCTAATTTTAACACAGCCACAAATTATATTGTTTATTCACATGAACTTAATTCAACTCCTCTTTGGGGCAGTTAAACTTGAAACCTACCAACAGGAAGGTAACCAAACAATTTTTTCTGCCACAATATAAGGCTGGTATGAATTAATGATTTCACCAATTTTACAGCATACATTCTTCTAGAGTTTATTTAATAAATTCAAAAATTAAAATGTTACTGCTTTCTTATTCTAAATGCATAACCTCCTCAAAAAGACTGTTCCCAGACATTTAAAAGAAAAAACTTGTGTTTTACAATAGGAAAAGGGAGCACACCGCATTTCAAAATCCATTAAAATATAAAATTCTGGTTACAGGCTCAACAATCTGCCTAATTAGTTTTTTCTAATTAGCAGGATGCTCTAACCTCTTTAATAAGACTTCTGTGGACAGAATGTTCCATACTGGTTATCCATCTGAGGAAAAAACAAAACAAATACTTCTGAAGTGCAGCTAATAGAACAAACATGGTTGGGCTTCATGGTCAGAAGCCTGCTCTGGCATGTAATACTGGCAATCTGCAAAAACATGAAATATTCTACCTTGGATACACTACTGCTCACACTAAACACCCCTCTGGATTTTAAGGACAAAATAAAAGATGTTATATGGACAAGAAGCAATGAAGTTACAGTTTTAAACCCCATGCTGGAAGGTAAAATAAATAAATAAAATAATATTCCAAAAAAAAATTTAAAAACAAAATAAAATATGCATGCACCAGACACTATGGAAAAGTGAGCTGAAGAGATAATGGGAAGGCAAATACTGCAGTGATGCTGTAACAACCCAGAGAGTGGCTGCAAAGCCGTTTGGCTGCACTGCAAAGCATTTGCTCAGTGCGCACAGCTTTTGCACCTTCCTCTTCCTCATTCAGAGTCTTAGCGTGTACCTAACAATTAACAAGCAACAGTATTGTCTCCAGACCCCATTTTATCCAATAAAAATCATTCTCATTATTCCCTTGTATCAACCATGCCGTTCAAGAACTATGGGTTAAGAGAAATGGGGAGCCCCAGCAGTATCTGTGACCAGAGGAAAACTCTGCAGATAAAGAAAACTCAGGCCCCTGGCTCCATTAGGAGTTTGGAGAGCAGCTGCTGAGCTTCATCTCAACAGCTGAAATATCCTTTATACTCCTTAAAAATGCAGGAAGCACACAAGCATCTCAAACTCCCTCCCTGCCACCAATTCATTCACCCCAATTCCACCCATGGCCCCAACATGTTGGTCTCATCACCCATCAGCAGACAGGAAAACTATTATATCCTTCACTTTTTTCCAATCAGTATCTAGGAAAACAAGAGCCATGTGCAAAATATAATCTAAGAACAGTCTCTTGAAAACCTCCTGCTAATGACAGGAGGTACAGAGGCACCATAAATATTGACTTCAAACACGCTGAGCCCCAGAGACCCCACGCACTCCACAATGTCAATGACCTTCCATGCAGCTGTTAGCATTGGAAATTAGGATTTTTCAAGTACAGATGCTTATTTTAATGCTGAATTTATATTCCACTCATCATAGCATAGCATGGTTAACAGTTGGACTTGATGCTCTTAGAGGTTTTTGCCAACCTTAATGATTCTGAGTCTATAATTAAAATCTAATATTTTTCTTCTGTATTGAAATGTAAAACTATATAAAAGTATTTTCCAGTGTGTTTACACCAGAATGAGTATTATTTCAAGGCAAGACCACTCTCCAGGTTCTCTGCTCCATGTTAAAAAAAGAAATGAAAGAAAATGTAGGTTTCATTATCTCTAACTCATGATGCAATTTTCAATAAATACATTAGACTCTGGTTTTCCAGATTCTTTTGTGGCAATTACTCTTTTCTGACACTCCTCCCTATGGATCTTTTGTCTTTTGGGGGCAAGACCTGAGGTCTGTGTTTACAGCACTTCAGACCTGAAAGCCTCAACAGCCACAGAAACCACTGAAAACTGATTCCAGACCAGGCCAGGCCCACAGGATCCTCTCTGCAGGGCTGGTATTAAACCTTAGAAGAGCAAGTTCTGCTGCAAACCAGATCTCACCTTGAGTAGATGGCAACGCAAAGTCTAGAGGAGGTAAAGATGAGGGCTCTGTAATCAAGTCCTTGTCCAAAAAAGTCTCTTAACTGGAAAACATCATTTGAGTCATCAGTAACCAAAACGGTCAATTGACTCCACACAAGTGAACTTCCCCAGTCAGGACCTTGAAGATTTGTGAAAGTCATGGAGAAACACAAGGACACCAAAAACTTGCTCCTGGGATAACTGAGAGTCACAAATACCAACAGCTGTCCCACACCTGATGGTAACTCAAGTTCCTCCCAAAGCACCCACCCACCTTTTTTCCTCCCACTTTGACACTCTACAGCTAAGACTTGAGGATGTAACAATAAATTGGAACCAACTTTAGTCTAGGATGATGACAACAAAGAAGGAATTCAAGGGGTAAAGTAAAAAAAACAAAAAAAAAAAAAACAAGAAAATGGTCACTCTATTAACAAAAGAAAAAAAAAAACCTCAAAAACCTGCCAAAACCTCCCCCAAAATTCATCTCCTCTTCTTGCATAGTTTTAGCATCTTTAGCACTATTTCTCCAAATTCATTTGGCAGATAAAATTTTTAACTGTTAAGTTTTTAATAAAATTGACTACCAGGAAATTTCTGCATTAAAAATAATTTAAAATAATTCAATTCCTCAGGGTTTAAGCATAGAGATGTCGCTATGCATGATCACTGCTCCATGTTTAGTGAGTTACAACTCTTCTGCCATGAGTAGGAAATGCATTTTGCTCACAAAAGCCAAAGGCACTGTCAAACCTGCAGCAATCTGCAGAACATTAGGAAAAAAATGCCTGCAAACTAACTGTTACTAGATAATGGTCCCATTTATCATTCTTAAATTCCATCTTTAATTAAAAATGGGATATTCTCTTACATAAATAAAAAACTGCAGATGTTCTCAAATCACTCCCCTTCAATTTTTTAGTTTTTCCATATATAATATATAGAATTACGTGTTCAGGAATTTTCTCATGTTATTACATAATACCTAAATACATGCAGATTTTTCCATATTCTATTTAGATACACATCATTTTACATTGAGTATGCTATGCTAAAAAGTATTAGCACTCAAAGAAAACACGATAACAGAAATCAATAGGAATACCATTTAACTGCAAGAAAAAGAGAATTTGAAGTAAATTTTCTATTGCTCTACCCATAATAATTTACACCTTTTCTTTTTGAAACATTTGGTAAATCACTAGTTTAAAGGACTGATGTAGTTACATCAGGTAAGGTGTTACGAGAGAAACCTTAGCTCCACTCTAAATACATTTTTCCCCATATAATTCTTTGAAATACTGCTAAAAGGCAAAATTCTTCCAGTAATTCTGCAACAAGAAAGTCATGTATTTGCTTTCAATGTTGTAGCCACTGCTGTTTCCTTCATTCTTTCTTCAAGTTGCAACTAGACAGAAATAGAAGTTCAAGCGTGCAACAAGTAAAATGGAAATTAAGAGAGCTGAAACAAAAAAATGATGAACAAGAAGGCAAGGTTATAAACATAAACAATAAAAACAGTCAGCGCTCTGAAATGGAAAGCATTCTTTAAAATGACTGTGTCCACTGGACCATCAGAGTAAATGTGCAGGAGGAAGGGAGGAAAAGACAGGGACAAAGGACAAAGGCAAGAAAGGAAAAATACAGTCCAAGGGAATAAGGAAATGGTGGAAGTCTGCATTACTGAAAGATGAACAAAAAAAAGTCTTTCAGTTGCTTTGTATTCATCAAAGATATTCCAATTAATAGACACAATGTATGTATTCCTAATATTTGTTTTGAAGGGAAGTTAAATCTATCATCATAAGGACTCGAAGTCTACCAATAACAGGTACCATTCCCAAGATACTTAGGCTGAGACGTATAAAAGGGAAGAGGAGGAGGAAATAAATTGATCAAACTGTGGTTTGGGGGAGTCAGAAGTTGATCCTAAATTAAATGTTTTCCATTGCACCACAATTCAGCACATAGATTGTAATCAAACTCCTGCTTAGGTATGTGTTGCTCATTTAGGGAAGAAACGATATCATAATCCACAAAATTAAATGGTTTATGTGTCAGTTTAGGGTAGCATTTCTGTTTGATACATAATGGCATTTATGAAGCAACCATCCATCCACAACCACCCTCACCCACCGTGCCTTAGCTCACATCAGAGTGGGCTCCAAGATTTCGGCCTGAGTCCCTTGGATGAAACTACACCAGGAGGTCATGGCCCTTGGAGAGCATCCAGTGGACTCCAGCCTTGTTTTAGGAACATTCAGTCTTGTAATCCCAGAGGAATTGAGAAAATAAAATCTGAAAACACCTTTGGGCACATTTTCCAGAGTGACCATGGACCTGGTCAGTGCCTTCAAAATCCGCACTGAAACTCACGGATACCCACAGCAGGTGCTAACAGCCCTCAGAGGCAGAAAAAGAATCCTGGAATGGTTCGGGTTGGAAGGGACCTTAGAGATCATCCACTTCCAAAACCCCTGCCATAGGAACCTTGGTTGCTCCAAGCCCCATCCAAGCTGGCTCCCAGGTACAGGCACGTGGGCTGAAATAGGTAAGGAAAGACCTCTGGATTCTTGGTCTGTTGAAGACTGGAAACTGAGATGTCACAACTACCTGAACCAAGACTGTCAAACTTCTTTGGGTCAAGTTAAAGCATACCAAAACCCACCCCCCAAAAATATATATATTTGTAGTAGTGTTAAGGTAGGTCGTCTCCCAAAATTACTTTGCTAAAATCAGTTTGTACAATGTAAAATTCCTTTTCACTATGCATCAGTTCACAAAACCCAGTCTAGTTGTGAGTACTCATTAAGAAAATTAGTTATTTATTTCACCAGAACATAAAGCTATAAATCTAAATCATGTGCAAGGCAAGTATCTGACAAAATTTTTATATAAAAAGTTTATATAATATTTACTCCTTAGCTAAAAAAAAAAAAAAATTGAGATAAAAAAAAAAAGCAGCACCAAAAAAAAGGAAAAAAAAATCATTATTTTTTCTCTTTATTAAATGCAAACTAAAGCTTTTTTTACTTTCCCTTTGGAAGATCAAATTAGTGTTATGGGCTGGAATGACAATGAATTGTGGAAAGTATCATATTCTTTATAATATAGTAGTGTATATGTTTGTTATTTGGAAACAGAAATGTAATCCATAACTAATCTAGAAATAAAATATATACACAGCAACCATTTAAAAGGACAGATAAAATCCTCATTAAAATCCTAAGTGCAGAAATACTGAATCATAATGCACAATTTCATTACATTTTACTGCCAGCAATGTAAATATCAATTCTCCAGGTGATTCAGAAAATTCATTTTAGAAAGAAAAATAAGGATTTCACCCGGCATTTGAGAACATAAAGGAAAACACATGCTAGGGTTTGAAAACCCAGACTGTTCTTTCCTTCTCTCATCAGAATATTTTGCCGGAATTTCAGCAAATCTTTTACACATCAAACAGACAACTGCCATTTCACATTAGCACTTTGTACAGATCACCCAGCAGTCCCAGCCCGTGTCCTTCCCGGCCCTGCACCTCTCCCTGCATCGTCTTCATCATTCCCATCTTACTTCTGCCAAATCTCAGCTCCCATATATACACTCCCCCTGACTTCAAAGGAAGGAGCCTGCATTTAAACTCAGTTAAACCCTCTTTTAACTATCCAAATTGTGAAATTGCCTAATAATGGGAGAGTATTTAAAGGAAAAAAAAAAAAAAGCATGTTGGACAAATTAACCAAGTAAAGTTTTTGGAGGGAAGAGTGCATGTGGGGGTTTCCACACAAAAACGTAAAGAAAACCTGTCACTTTTAAAATGAATAGCTACCATCTGCCAGCATTTTATCTGAGGCAAAGTTGATTAATGCAAAGTGAATGTTTAAGATCACATTGCTGTCTGCCTGAATAAATTTCAGGTAGTTTACTTGGGAGATTTTTTTGTCCTATTTCTTAGAAGTTTTTTTTGCTGTTCTTATTGGATCGCCCCCTCCAAGTTTTTCAGCAGCCAGAGCTAAGAATAAAAACATTTGTTCTTAAATCATGGTGCTGTACAAGGACTTTCGAGCACCAGAGTATTGTTTCTGACCCCTCAGAACAAGAGAATTCATCTGCATCAAAAGGACACCCCATCTCCTTCATCGGCTTCACAAAAACTTTTCAGGCAGCCTCTCTCCATCATACTGAAAAGGAAATTTTCGCAGTCTGGTTGTGAGCAGAGAAACAACAGCAGTGCTGTTATCCTCAATAGGAAATTATTTTGCCTCTAGACCTTCCCTAATTTTTTACCTCATTTTTTAACTGGGTTAAGTTTTTTTACCAGATTAAATTCTTTTTACCAATTATTTAATGATTTGCTTTTATTTACACTATCTTCCCCATTAAAAAAAAAAAAAAAAGCAAATCAATTATAGATTCTAAACCTTTTCTTCGTTAACTTTAACACCTTGGTTTATATTAGTGTTCTGTTAAAAATCATTCTCAAATCCATTTGATAATATACTCCCCTTCAGAAGTTCTCTCTGACCAATAACATTTTCAGGAGAAGTTTCCAGAACAGGCTTTGGGCAATTTTAACCTAAATCAAACAAAACCCAGTTTTACACATGCATTCCCACGTTACGTTTTTCCAGCATCAGATGGCCTCCAAGTTCTCCCTCAGCAGAGAGAATTTCACACCCCTTATCCAGGCTGGGACACCCTCTATTATCCAGGGCTACAGCAGTGGAGGGCATCATCTGTGCTAAGTGGTGGAGCTTCGTGCCGTTCCATATGGACGTATATTCTCCCTGCTTACACTCGAAGCTGGCTGGACACCAGCCAGCTCTGGTCAGAAGTCACCAAGTTGTTTTAGCTCAGTACATGGTGCCTGTGTCTCGTATCTCAGTAGGGTTTATTGGTTTAGGCTCAACATGGTGCTAGGACGGCCATCTGGCCCCCGGAGCGGAGCGAACTCCCAGCCAGCTCCCTCGGAGCGTGGGCAGGACAAACGTGTGTGCGTTTGCACCAGCCCGTGTGAACTAACCTGGGTGAACTCCAACGATTTGTTCAGGGGGGAAAAAAATGCGAGCAAGTTTAGCACTAATGGAATGAAAGAAGTAATGACCCTTTGTTCAGAGAGGGAGCGGAAAAGCGGAGCGCTGGGTGAAGCAGTGGCTCCCACACCCTCCTTTGGGCACCTCCACAGCAAGGTGAGAATGTGGATATTTGTACCCATCAGTGAGTTACACCCACATGGTATTTTTAATCAAAAAAGTGTTTAAGGCCAGCTTGGATAGGGCTTGGAGAAACCTGGTCTAGTGGAAGGTGCCCCTGCCCATGGCAGAGGGGTTGGAACAACATGGTCACCTGCAAACCAACCCAGGCTGTGATTATGTGTTTCTAGGAGACTTGAACTCTGTCCTTACGGGATACTGGATATTACATTAGGTCACCTTATACATTCGTGCCTTTACACCAGCTCATCAAAGCACAAGGGAGCTCTAGGAGCACATTCCACTGTGCCTCACACAAAACTGCAGTTGAAACACACGGAGCAACAAAGACATGCAATGGAAACCAAGACCAGCTTGGACAGAAAATTATTCAGTAATTCCAAAGAGATGAGCCATGTCCCTTCTTCAAATGCAATGAATTTGAGCAGTAACATCAAAGTACACACTCTTAGTAGTTAATGCTATGAATGGGATTTATATTTATTCACCTATATGTAGAAGCAAACACCATAAAATATGCCCAAAAAATCCCAAACAGTATCAGATTAACTTTTTTTTTTTTTTAATTTGTAGGTAAAGGGTTATCTTCTTTTAACTAACTCATACATACAATTTATTCATTCCTTACCTGAGAATTATGAGGGCCAAATTCAAGGAAGGCCTCTAATGCAGGACACATTATTGCAGTTCCTACAAAGATTATATAAACATTTCCAGTATTCCACAGAAAAATGTAAACAGGCACAGATGTTTCCAGCACAAATGGGTATCTGTGTATTCAGATTTAATGAAATTTGCCCTGCCCTGCTTTGAGTCACATCCTCAAACACCTTCTCCAGGGCATGCAGGAATGTTTCTGAAAACAAAATATCTAGAAAGCAGTTAAATCCTCAAGTTTGCAAATGCTCACACATCCACACAGTGTTATGTTTTCAGTAGGATTGAACTACTCACAGGAATAGAAATTTAAAAGATTGTTGGTTTTAAGATATTTAGGGGACACAGCCCACCAGTTAATAAAGATTTCACTCTATAATAAGGTGTTTTCTCCTTATAGAATAGAACAAAAGAATCAGAACTGAAACAGTTAAATCTAGTAGTTTTGATAGAATATTAAAAATAAAACCCAAAATCAAAAAACAACCACATCTACATTACATACTGTTGAAATATACTCTCCTTTGCTGAACACCACACCTCCAGGTTGGGGGTTTTTTCAGAGCTCTATTAATTGAAAACAATAATTTGTTTTCTCTTTTCTAAAATGTAAAAAGCACAGAATTTGTCTTTAAAATATAGCTGTCAGATATCAAGGGGTATATATATGCTAACATTGACCCTAGGGGTATTTCAGGGCTAGAATCTGTTACAAATAAAATCTTTATTCATATGAACAGCTACCTGGGGGGCAATACTGAATGTTATACATAATATTTATATATATATATTTAAAATAATCTAGCAGTGCTATTAAAACACACTGGAAGCTACACTGAATTTAGTCACTCTCTTTTACAGATCTAAGTCTTACACTCCTAACTTTTGGGGGTATGAATCACTTTCTGTAGAGGATAGCTCCTAAATTATAAACTTCTTTCATCTAACGTGTCATACCAGTGGTTTACTATCTGTAATTTAATAGATTGTTCACTGTAAGAAAGAAAATAGCTACAAGAAAAATGAAAGCTTTTTTTTTTTTCAATAAATTGTGAAACAGCATTTTCAAATTTGAGAACTATCCTTGAGTCAAGAAGAAAAGCAAGGCTAAAATTTTTTTTTTTTTTTTACACATTTTCTAGAATTACAGAATAGTCACTGTGTGCTATGGAAAACAACTTTAGGCTAAAGATCAGACATCCACATTTATCAAGGAGTTGAAGCTGTCTGAAGGAAGTTGGGAGACAAAGCAGTGAACACAGCAGTTTTTCAGTGACAGCAGCCTGAGGAGGCTCTGCTGGACCTTCCAAATCGATGGAATGAAGAAGATAATATCCCACCAACTGCTCACAAAACTCTCAGATTGTTGAAAGCCTTGTCTAGAGAAAGCAGACAGTAATTCCTCCCTTTTTCAGTGCATTTCAAATGCTGTGATTTGGAAACTACCACCACAAGAATGAAACTACTCGTACAAACACAACATCCAAACACCTCCTTTCCAATTAAGGAAAAATTGTGTGTGACTCTACAGCAATTAAAAGTCAATCTGTGGCTGCTGCACATCAATCTATGAGACCATTTCAAATTTTATAGGCAAGTCATCCACCTTCATATTCTCCTTCTGGCCTTCCAAGTTGAAGGGACTCTGCACGCCCAGGCTTCCCGTTCCTCAGGACTCCCATGCTCCTCTCAGGAGATGAAGGAAGACATGAGCTGGTTTAACACACTGCTCAACAAAGCCAGGAAAACAGAAAAGCAACACTTTTCTGGAGAAATGCAGCACAGACTTTGCATTGGGGAATTAATATAAATCCATGCAGTACTGCAGATCAAACACTGAGTGTCCGGTATCTTCCGTAACAGCTCCGCGTGCTCCCTGGGGAGGGTGAGGACACCTTCTCCCTGTGACAGTCCTGGGGAAATCTCCACGTTCTTGAGAACATGATGGTACTGCACACCAAGAGAGCGGCCGTACAGTTCACAAAAGTTACGTTAAATGCCCTGTTTGTTACCAACTCAGCTTTAGTTCTTGCTCAAGGGAGGACATGTCTGTTCTCTGATAAAACAATTAGCAAGTTCATCACAGAAACTCTCTGCTCACTGCAGAGTATCTGAATTTAACATCTACAGCTCTGCACTGCATCCTTTGTTTCAAAAGCACTTTTTAAGACTGCTCCTTAACTCACTGTCACATTTAAACTAACAAACCTTCTTCCTCCCAAAGATCAGCTTATATGGATAGAAGTCTAAGTCCTTTAAAACATATCTACACTACTCTAAAATGTATCTAACATCAGACTTAACGGCATCAGTATTACTTCTCACACACACCAGGATCTTGAAATAAAGTACAGTTTGAACATAAAGATTTAGTAAGGCAGTTCCATTATCAGAAGTGTTTGCACTTGAAATATCCATGACCTTTCTGCATTATTAAACACACAAATAAAAACAAGGTATTTACAAAATGTCACATTTATGAAAAGCACTTATAAAAGAAAGGGTTTTTTTCCGTAAATAATGTCAATATTATAAGTAATGCAAATTTGGTATTTTCCACGACCTCACAAGAAGGTTGAAATATTTAAATGTGCAATTCTAAACACAGAGTCCTGCCAGTTTGCAGTGGAATTTTGTCTTTGCAAACTACTACCTGGGAAGCTGATCTTAAGTGGTAACTGGAAAGCTTAGAAATAACAGAATTAACATTAATTTTACTCAATGGTTTTTTCTAATAGGAAAGTAGCCATCCTTACTAGGTTGCAGTCTGATGCACTTATACTTTCAATTTAATAGAATAATCGAAACATTCAATTACAAAACAAACATTAAAAATGTGCAAGTAAAGTAGAAGGTACCTCTAATCAGTTTTCCTCTCATCAGCCATATCAGCCCTTGATCCTAAAATTTTATGCTGCCTTCGAGGACAAGGTGCAAATTCTATTTTAACCATCCCATCTTTGTCAACTTTGACTGTTTGATTCCCTCCGCTCCAACCCGAACAGCACCAGCAAAGAAAACGCTTTCCTCTCCTTAAGATGCTCCATTGGTTAGATCACATTTATTTGCTGTCAGTAAAGGTTGTATTTGCACATAAGTCTATGACAGATTGCAAGTTTATTAACTTCAACTGAGTTTTCAGGCTGCTGAGTTGAGGTTTTTTTGTTGGGTTGTTGGGTTTTTTGTGGGATTTTGCTTTTTTTTTGGTTTTTTTGTCAGCGTTCCCTCCCCCCTTTCCCCAAGATGTGGGTTACTTGACAAATTGGAGTTAAGTTATCTTAGGTCAATGTAACTGTAAGTTAAACTAATGAAGTGTATGTCTATGAGTGATGTCTGATTAGTTTAATACAGTTAGTGCTGGACAGCTTGGGCTGCTGACCTTGAAGGAACACAGATAACATTGTGATGCGTTGGAGGATGTGGTTGTGATACAAGACAAATTTACATAACAGTTTGTCATGTACACTCCTCCAAAACAAAACTGTTGCAAAAAGAAAGCAAGAGGAAACCAAGGCTAAATGCCTCGAACAAGACAAAGCAAGGAAAATTAATTATAACATTCGGCTTGGGGTGGGAGATTATTTTAAATGGGAGCCAAAAGCAGGCACAGAAAAGGTGTACATTTACACACTACGTGTTCCAAGATGGGTTAGGCATTGGTCTGGCTAGCACTGAGCAAATGCAGCCTTCTGCAGCCCAAATCTACTCTAGAAAAATGAGATTCCTTCCTCAGGAAGCACCTACTCACTCAAGGTAACAAATACCAGACCCAATTCTGAACTGCAACTTGTTGGCACATCGTTCAGGTGTGCTCAGAGGCCTGCTGAAGTTCATTCTGCTGCTGAAAAGCAGCTAAAAGAGCCCTGTACATGAACAGTCTCTCCCCCTGAAGGTGTACAGTCCCCCCACAAGGCTCTGCGTGCTCTGAGCAGGGCTCTATCTCACTGCTCCAGACAATCACCTCGCCACATCTCATCTGATCAGGTAGGCCAAGCAAAACTGCTGGGTTTAGAGACAGCTTGGCTCTGGAGTGACTGATTCTCACTATATGATAGCTATCTGTTGACCTAAATAGCCTGCTTTTATCAGCCCAGGTTCTAGCTGATGGAAATTTGCCACTTACATAAATGTATAATTGACACCCACAGCTGCTGCCATGTTACAGAACCGGACCATCATTAAGATAAAACTGTTCCCTTAATCCTCCAGGTCAGCCTGAGCAGGACACTGATAAATCAGACTTGCTAATAGATACATGGGAGGGCACGTGATGAAGCTTGCAGTGTTCACATCTGTGCCATCTCAGCCTAATCTGTGAAGTACAGTTTAAACCTTTCAGAATAACTGAGCTCATATGATAAATTTCAAATAAGAGATACACATACATGTACAGACATCAGGTATCCAGATACTGAGAGACTCTCACGGACTGGAGATGCAAGACAAAAGAGTCTAGGAGATTCTAAATAAAACATGTAATTTCCCAGTTATACCCCAAGAAGACAAACCTGTGTTGCCCACTGCAAGTCTCTAATTGCTCCCACATACACCCTTGCATGCACACAAGGGTTAAGCTCAAGAGACCTGGTTGAAGACATCTCTGTAATTTCATTTTAGAAATTATTCAATCCCTTGTTTACCTGTAATTAGAACTTGTTGGCACTGTTTGCATGAAATAAAGAGCAGAAGTCCGTGCCTTCCAATGCCACTTCTTAGCTGGAAGTGTGCAGAGAACACAATCTTCTTGTAGCTCTTCCTGGAGGAGATCCATCAGCTGTTTGTGGGAACCACCATAAAAGGGTTCAATGAGAAGGACACTCATTTTCCAAGTACTTCAGAACTGTTTGAAATCTGAAAATGAAAACAGAGACATATTTTACTTTAGAAACATATCTTTATTATTATTACTTCAGAAAATTATATTGGAAGAAGAAGAAATATATTGCAAGGCCTTATAGTGTTTTCATTTTTCCTATAAAATTAAACCTTAATATTGTATTAATGAGTTTACTTCAGAAAAGGCTACTTAGCAATTATGATGACTAGACTATTTTGACCTTTAAAAGATACTGTCTGTAATTTTTAAATGAATCAAAATGTGCAGGACTTAAGAACACACTGTATTATGGATTTATGGGTTCGTTTTCAATCAGGTATCTAAAAGCACCTTTACTTTACACACTAACTCTGAAATACTGTCAATTATTCCATAGCTTAGGATGCAGCTTATTCATTCTTATATAGGTTTCCCTCCTCTTCCTGGTGGCAGAGAAAATTAGAGAGCAATTCAAGCACACTTCAGCCAGAACAGTTGCTAGTAACAGTGATTTGGGTAAGTGACTTAAAGGCAGAGCAGCTTGGGGAGATGCAGTTGGGGCATCCCCCAGGACACTCTCCTGCATCACTGGGAGCTGGGATCACCACCCCAGCAAAAACAGAAGATGCAAACCATCTTATTTCTTCTGAATACTCCAAAGTGGGTGGAAGAGAACACTAGAGGAGGCTCAAGGAAGCTCTGAGATAAGCAGCCACAGAGCTGCTAGCAAACAGGATGCAGAATGTGCTGCCCAAAGCAAGGGGACAGATGAAAACCCGGTGACTATTGCTCATCGCCCTCATGAGTCACACCCTTGGGGTACTCAAAGGCTGCTTTTCACATGCTTTGAGCAAAACCATCACATACAAAAGCTGAAAACAAAACTCTGAAAGGTGTTCACCATCCACAAACACCTCTCTCATGGTTTCTCTCTCAACACTCCCTAAGAAGGATGGACTCTCTGCTAAACTCAGTTACTCAGGACTTGTGTTTGACACTGTACATTGCAAGATCTTACACCCATTTCCTGACCTGCAATTTCTAGTGGTTTCAGACTGTAATCCTTATCTCGCCAAAACCTCTGGTGACAAGAAGTGAAAATTCAACAGAGAACTACATACTCTCTTGAAAATCTCAATCATCATCTCAACCATAGTTGAGAAATCTAGTTCGATTCAAGATCAGGATAAAAATATTATGCATTCTGCAATCAGAGGGCAGAAAACAAATGAAAAGCCTTTTAAGTGCACTGCAGCTATCAAAAGATAGTTAACCAGTGACAAAAATCCAAACACTAAATCAATTTAATTGGGAGACAAAACATAAGAAACCTTTAGGTAGCTTTTTGTTGTTGGCCCACCATGGTGCCAAATGAAATGGTGACATAGAGCTTCTGGGTCATTACAGAACAATCAGCAAGGGAAAAAACATTCCATGCTCCAACTTTCTTGCCCTAATCCATCCTGGATTCAAGTTATCATTTGCTCTATTATTCACTCCCCCATAATGTTTCAAATAAATTGTTTTAACAAACGTGTTCTTTGCAAAATCAAAAAGAAAGCCATCTGGAAGCAGAGACTTCACTCCATTTTGGAGCTTGCTTCTTTTCAGGTAGCAGAACAGTTTCTGATCTCTTTTCCACTGACCTAATTTCAAAAAAATCACACTTTTGAGATCACTGATGTTTTCTGAATTTACAATGATGTAACCAAAATCATACTCTCTCCTCCAAAGCCCTTTTGGAGCCGGCAGGGTAATAACTGCTATAAAAACACAAGCTGTGGTTTAGAATCTGCACTATTCACCTAAAGAACAATTTGTAATTAATCATGCTATGCTTGTCATCAAATGCCACCGAAAATTTAATTCAAAGGACTAATGTTTTATAAATTCAGCCCCTAAAAACGGGGGTATGTGAAAAGTTGGTAAATGCCACTGAGTCAGTCACTCGGGGAGGCTTGCAACTAATTTACAAATCATTAGCAGTATCAGTAATAAAACAATTTGTTCATGAAGCATCTGATCAAATCACACTTCACCAGACTAGTTCTGAAACTGGTTTTATCACCAGGTTTAGCTGAACCCACACTGTGCTCTTTGGTTTTATTTTGCACCAGTTTTCACTGTACATCCCTCATGGGGACAGAGAATGACTGTACATGCTGACGGTAAGAGATTGCTCAGTCCTCGTGTTTCCTCCTGCTTAAAGACCCTGACATTTAGTTAATTATTCTGCATTTACCTACCTTTAGATCTATTAGTGAAACTGCATGATGCAAATATTACACAAGTATTGCCATACAGTAAACCCCCTTTGGCTACTTACATTGGGAAACTGGGTTGAAATCGTGGATGTGTCGTGGAGTGGGTGTTAAGATAGCTCTTGATATGTAATTCTTCACAATAACACTCACAGACCCCGTGGCAGCAGCCCGTGAGGGTGACAATCAGCAATGACACATTTTTTTCAGAGACGACCTAAAGCTCAAAGGTTTTCTTACAAAACTCACTCACCCAAAAAAATTTAGGTGCTGCTTATTGAAATCCTCACTAGCATTTGTTGGATTCTGTTGTCGTGTTATCTCTGTACATTACCCGGAATATACATCAAATTCAATTTAGAAAAAAATGTTATAATGTTATTTAAGAAGGAGTATATGGTTTATTTTATTCTATTTTGTTGTTTGTTTTTAAATAAGATGCTACCTACGTAAGATACTACTAAAGGATAATGGCAGTACAATACATGTCACATTCACTTCAGGGCTTGACTAAGATGGAGCAATGAAAAAGTCAATAATTTTTTTTGTTTTTAAAAGATAACACTGATAATGCTAAGGAAATTATATTATATATAACTAATAATTTCTTGTACTTAGAAAGACACAGAGGAGGTAGAACAGAGTCATTTGGCTCATATTTCACCCACATGACTTCCAGTTTTGTTCACATACAAAAATAACAGCTATTATTTTTGCTTTATTTCCCTTGACCCAGCCAAGTTAAGGTAAATATGTACCATAAACTCCTCAGCGGTCTCCAAAAGACACAGCTGATAAATGGCCTGAGAACATTCACCGTATCTGATGGAATGCAATCCTCAATTAAATATAAATCACTCCAGGTATTCTTTTCCCCATTTCAAAGAAAACAACAAATATTAGAAAAACAGAACTGCTTCCCCTTTCTCATTACAGTATTTCCTCTCTGGAGCCAGCAATCCTGGGTGTTCCTCAAACAGCTCAACCCCATCCACAACAGCTGCAGGATCCTTTCCTTTGAAAGTTTCCTACTCTGTCTTTACCATACAGAGCAGCACATTCTTCAGGATACACATTACACATCTGACAGAAAAAATCCTTCCAAGTGGTAACAGTGTCAAAATGACATGACTAATACAGAGGTATACTGAAGTACTGAGAAGTGTAGGTGGGTAATTAGGTGCTGTCTCAAAGCCAGCAGCTCACAGTGACATTCAGCCAGGACTTTTGTCACTTGCTGCAGCTCTACCCCACACTGAAACATGGCAAGTGATGGAGTCCCTGAAAGGGCCACTGCTGTTTGAACTAATAATTTCCTTTCAAAAGGAAGTCAGAGTACTGTGCAGAGTAATAAATAAAAATTTACTTTAAAAGCACGGAAGAATTAACTGTTCAACCAGCCACAAAACCATGGCTTCTTTTTAAACTCTAGGTGAACACCAACTTAGGTATTTTTGTTAACCAACCTAGGCACAGAAAACCCATCATTTTCCACAATTTATTAAAGAACACACATTCACTCTGTCTTACAGAAGTGTGGTTTCACAAACATCAGCACAGCTCACATCAAGAAGCCATAATTAGCTCTGTTCATTGACGTACTCAGACAACATAAATTACAGATCACGTTTAAATATCTGTCCAACAAAACAGCTGAGCAACCATCCAAACCCAAAGGAATAATTGTTAATATATTCCACAGGTAGAGATCTGCTATTAGTTACAGGAAGTAAGGTATATGGTTTCAGTAATGGTTGTTTTAACCGTCACAGTCCCACACGTATGAGAAATTTATTCCACCACCGTATCCGAGCACACGTGGTTCAGCGTCTCGTAACTCAACCCACGGCAAAACCCACCAGGTATGAACTGTGGACATCAACATACTTAAACCTTTGATGGTTTCACATAAACACACTGCAATGGCTGATACAGGCAAAAAATTTCCATGTTCCATGCTGCAATAAAACAGGATTTTCCAAAGGACTATTAAGAATCTTTACCTTTCCTTCTCTGCCCCTTCACCCTCCCATCCCCACCTGAAGTGGGGAGGTGGTGTAAATACACACACATACAGAGATTGAAAGAGCCTGCATTGCCCTCCCACGCATGACAGTGACTCACTGAAACCCTGGAGCTGTACCTTAAACACAATCACATTTTAAGGTTTGACCAAAATTTAACTTGAATTTAGATCACCCAAAAGTACCAGCTCTGAGGTTTGTCATTACTAAACTGCATAAGCGAAAATGACAATTTATCTTTTATATAAATCAACTGGAAAAAGCAAGAAGTCTTCCACTTCTTTTGAGAATGTGGTAAACCAAAATCGTTCACCTGTATTTGGATGGCTGAGCAGCAGTAACGTTAATTTACTGGTGACACCCATAAGCCACAGTCTGGTCCATGCATACAACCTGAGAGTTGCAAACACCTACAGAATGCCAAAATCTATCATTACCTGGAGGCAGCAAGGAATGAAACCTGCATGGATTGCCCAGCCTGCTTTGGTTTCACTAAAACACCACATCTCGTTTTTACTGTGCTTATGATCTACTCAAACAAGGGCATGGAGTGATAGAACAAGAGGAATGGCTTTAAACTGAAGGAAGGTAGGTTTAGATTAGAAATAAGGAGGAAATTCTTCCCTGTGAGGGTGGGGAGGCCCTGGCACAGCGTTCCCAGAGAAGCTGTGGCTGCCCCATCCCTGGAAGTGTCCAAGACCAGGTTGGATGGGGCTTGGAGCACCCTGGGACAGGGGAAGGTGGCCCTGTTTGTGGCAGGGGGTGGATCTGGATGGGCTTTAAGGTCCCTTCCAACCCAAACCATTCTCTGATGCTATGATGCAATCAGAATTGCAAACAATATAATTTTTAAAGAATTGGTTTGATTTTAAGCGAACTGTGAGGATTGCTAGGTTCAGTTCTTACACCTGTGTTTTCAACCCTGAGATGGAACAGCAGGAATTGGAAGTCAGTCTGAAGATGTCCCATGGCTATCAATCCAGAGACACCCTGACACAAGAGACAGTAAAGGCTCCTTTTGGAGTTTATGCATTTAGAAAGTAACGTGTTGTAAAATCTGCACATTACTCTGTGAATGCTAAGTTAACAATACTGCTATAAATCCTTAGGAAAAAGTTGTTAATGCATATGCAGTGTATGCATTTTAAAACTCAGTATTTAAATTGTTTTACTATTTTGTCTAAGCAAAGGCACTAATGACCTTCATAATTTTCTGTTGTAAATTAAATTTGTTTTTTTCCAGCTACAGAAGAGCAAAAAAAAGTTAATCCCTATACTTCTCTCTGCACCTTCTTCCCCTGACACAGTCTGAGACTGTCATAAATACTTTGTATCTATACTTCTAGCCATCCTCAATCAACATCTTTGAAGATCTTAATCTATATTGAATAAATTATTGCAATTTATTCTTTTCTTCCAGTGGAGCACGACATCTGTGCATCACATTTATGGTTAACTCAAAACCACAACAGTCAACACTACCTCGGTGGGGAAGCCTCCATCCCCCCTTGGAGCACAGCACTCCAAAGATACATTTTCAGGGAAATTTCTCTGACTGATGTGCTGATCCTCAGTACATTGAGAATGGCAATTACAATACACAACTTGGTTTCTTTGTGTCTAATCGAATCTCCTAAATTCTATACATGGGACTAAATACTGCTTAGGACAGGGTATGAGGGATACTCAGTACTCTGTAAAACTATTTTCACAAATTCAGATTAACAAAGGCAAATAAAGCATTGTTAATATTTAATTACAATATGATTTTCTTCCAAAGAAAGACAAAATAGAAGGGAAAGAGACACAGAAGAGGTGTGATGGAGAACCAGGGCCACACTCCACCAGGGAAACAACTACAGCCACAATCACCCATCACCAGCAAACCCAATTAACTCTTCCACAGGGTTTGTTCCTCTGTCTCCTCCCTTTAATGGTCCAAATACATTTATAGAAGTTGACACGAGTATGCTGCAGAGTAGTAGGTATTAAATAATTACCTTCACAAAAAGTTTTACATTCTTTTGAGCAGCTCTTTCACCATTAACAGGATTTTTTTAAAAAAGGGAAAATAAAAAAAAAATACAGATCTAATATGAGAGTATAACCTCATATGAGAGTATGCCAGGTTTGCAATTGGATTTGAGAGAAAATTAGTTATTCTGATTTAACAGTTAATTATAAGCTCCCATTTGCCATGTAATTCAGAAGCCTGGAAAAATGAAAGCTGATTTTAACAGAGACTGCTAAAGTTGTTAAATGGTACATTGGCTTTATCCAACTTACTTGCAGCATGTTTATAGTACTTGAAGGATCAACACAGTTTACAGGACTCAACATTTCCAGTGCTGCACCTATGACTGTAAATTTAATAGCACTAATGATGCTTACATTAAGTTTAAATAGATGAAGGATCCTTGATTTAGAGTATCTCTGAGAGGAGAGGGAACTAATAGGTGTGGTAATGGGAGATGTAGCACTATTTTTAAACTTGACAGGAGACGTATTAGTTGCTAGTTCCCTATTATAGAAAAAGTCCCAGTCTGGTAATAATGGGCTGGCATTTTGAAATTCCTCCGATTTATTAGGAATATGATGAGAAATGTGCTCCACACACTCTGAGTTTCAGACCAGTTTCTGAACAGAAAGGTAAGAATTACAACGTGCATTCATGGCCAGTTAAGGAACATATGTATTCATTTTTAAAAAGTCACAAATATTTTAACTAATTTCATTTGAAAGTCACAGTCTACAGTTCATATTAGCTGATTGATTAAAAGCCAAAGCACTTGCTAGAAGCCATCATTAGTCACTCTGTGAGGTAATAAAAATCACCCTACATGAAAAAGTTGGTTTGTTTTCCCCAGCAAACTTGAAGTAGCAAAATACTAAGTGAAGAGCAAATCGCTCTTGTATCAACAAAATTTGGGATTGAGAACTTCAACTGCTCTTGTACAAAAGCTGGAATTGCAAGAGTTAATTTAAACATTAGGCTTGGTAGCCTGAGATGTTTGGCAGCAACACTTGAGTGGGCACAAGCCAGATTTATTTTGCAGTCAGAAGGTATCCCTTTGAATATGTGATGAAAGGATCTGCATCTTCAGTCACACCTTGAGTCCACGAAGAGGATGGAATGAGATCTACTGTCAAATCAAGTTCAACTGTGAAATCAGGGAGGGGTCCCACACACAGGAGCAATTCTGAGGGCAGGTGGCCAGAAAGCCAACCCTGTCCTGGGCTGCATCCAAAGCCATGGGGGCAGCAGGTTGAGAGAGCGGATTCTGCCCCTCTGCTCCCATGAGATGCCACCTGCAGAGCTGCATCTGGGTCTAGGGTCCTCAGTAAAAGAGGGATGTGGACTTGGTAAAGCCAGGCTGGGAGAGCTGGGGGTGTTCCCCTGGAGAAGAGAAGGCTCTGGGGAGACCTTAGAACCCCTTCCAGGGCCTAAAGGGGCTCCAGGAGAGCTGAAGAGGGACTGGGGACAAGGGATGGAGGGACAGGACACAGGGAACAGATTCACACTGACAGGGTTAGATGAGATATGAGGACAAATTCCCTGTGAGGGTGGGGAGGCCCTGGCACAGGTTGCCCCATCCCTGGAAGTGTCCAAAGCCACGTTGGGCAGGGCTTACAGCAATCAGGGATAGTGGAAGGTATCCCTGCCCATGGCAGGGGGTAGAACAGAAGGAGTTTTACGGTCTCTTCCAACCCAAACCCTTCTGTGATGCAAAGTTCACAAGACATGTAAGATTACTCCAAAATTTATTTCAACCACGATGGAAAAAGGACTTCAAAAAGGGGAGCCAAATGTACCTGCCATGCTTTTCACCTTAAGACCTGCAACACAAGCAATTTAAATGACAGTTATGAGAATTTTGCCAACCTATAAAATCCTTCACCAAGGGAAGACAATAAATTATCACATTATTGTTTGTTTATAAGATGCAACATTTAAGTACTGGATCCATACAGAAGTGTGGGTATGACACTCTTGTGATTCACTAAGTAACTTCAAGGATTAAATGCTACCCGTACAAAAAAGTCCTCAGTTTCAAATATTAAGTACTAAATTTCAACGAATGCAATAATATTTTGGTCTTTCACTTGCCCAATTCTTTTCACCTCAGGAGAGAGCTGAACCAAGGCTTCACGCTATGAAGCCACGAGAACAGAAACACCTCTCATTAACTTCTGTGCAGTCAGCACCATGTTATGGCTTTCAGAAACCCCTCGGAAGCTCGCAGAGTCAATAGCAAACACCACACAACACTGAACGAGGGCTTCATACAGCACTAAACATATTTTTCCATGTTAACAATATTTATATCCTATTTCCAACTTGACATGCAGATGATATGTTACCCACATCAATTTATAAAACTAGCACAATGGGAGTTGCCAATTTGATTTAGTGGTGCAGCACCCTGTTTCCTGTAAATAATTTCCCTACCAGGCTTTCACTAAGCCCTCTGAAAGGGCTCTAAAAATATTAAAGGCTGCAGATTCTGGCCAAAATGCTTTCTGACAGCTCACTGCAAGTGTTCCCCAGCATCTCTGCTGACCCAAGAATAGCAAATTTAATGACTTAAGTCACTTGTTTCCATCCTCTTGTCTGCAGAGCTTGCAAAACACTTCAAGGATTGGCTTAAAGCAATGAAGAAAAGTGTATTCATACATTTTATTTTACTTCACAAGTATCAGAAAGTTAAGGGGTCTGCCTCCTCCACTGGGAAGTATCTATGGATACACACATTGCAGAAAGCTGAAAAACACTGACACAAGTTAAATAAACATGTCTGGTATCATCTGCCAATTGAAATGGTGAGCATTGCAGGAAATATTTGTTTTCCATGAATAAAAGCGATACACAAGCATCTCAAAACAATCTGTTTTGGAAGGTTATTTTGGTTGTTTTGTAAACAAGTTTAGGTTCTGAGCTGATGTTTTCAAAACAGATACGCAAAGTGAATAAATATTCATGTCTGGGGGAGACCCTAACAGACATGAAACAAGTGTGGCCCTTTTTAGCAGTGCCACAGATAAAGCAAGGCAAGGACACTCACAGAGGACATCAAGATGTAAATTTTTTCCTTGAAGTTTCTCAGACGGCTGAAAAGTGCCATTAAAATCATTATGCTCAAAAAAGCAGGGGCCTTAAAACCTTGGCTTTTATTGAACATAAGAAATTCTGGCTATAACCCACCATCAGCACTGCAGTCTTTAAAAAAAAGAATTAAAAACAGGGATTTTTAAAATTTGACTTCATTATAAATCACTAAGGTATCAGTACAACTCACTTAGGATTTCAGCTTTAGGGTCACTTGGGAATCATTTCTGCACCTGTCTAAAAAGAGTCTAAAAACCATTTACTCTGCTTGAGCAACTGGCCACACTCAGAACTTTTCTTCAAAACCTGAAAGTCCTTATCAAAATAAAACATCCTGCTCAACTAAACCAAAATTATGCTGTCACTTAGCTACTTCCACTTATACCACCACAGAACCTGCAGAACCCAGCACATTCCTCCCACACACTGGTACAACACTAAGAATCACAGAATAGTTTGGGTTTGAAGAGACCTTAAAGGTTATCTTGTTCCAACCCTGCAGGCAAGGACACCTTACACTAGACCAGACTGCTCCACACCCCACCCAGCCTGGCCTTGAACACTTCCAGGATTGGGAGCTCAGGAACATTAAGTATGGTTTATAATAGCCAGGACTACAGGAGTGCAGAGGAAAAAAAAATTATTCACTGCAGGGCTCAGAGCTGAAGAAACTATTTTAAGGTCATTACTGGAAGATCCTAACTATTTAAACTTTAGCTGGCTATTAGTAGGTGCTCTTGCTGACACTGCTGATAAAAATCCCAGAAATACCATTACAAGGCAACGCAAGAAACCGCTCACACCTCACGCACGCAAAGTCTGTGCTTAATATTCCCACTTCTTCATTTCAAAGCCACAAAGATCCCAGGCTTTGCCAGCAAGTTAAAGAGCTGTTCTGACTCCTACTAAAGACATCAGGGTTGTGCAGTTACTCTGGCCATTGGGAAATTTTTGGCAATACCACTAGTTAAGCATTCACAGCAGCCATAAGCAGCTCTTGGAGGTCTGGACAGCAGCAGAATATGGAGAGTTTGGGAACACCTCTGTAATCAAGGCAGTGTTACCTCACAACAGTATTTCACGTGCAATCAGACCCACAGCAATGCTACAGCTGAAACTCCTGGTTGTTTTTCATGTACAAAGGACATGGACCTGTTGGAGTGGATCCAAAGGAGGCCACGAGGATGCTCTGAGAGCTGGAGCCCCTCAGCTCTGAATCCAGGCAGGGAGAGCTAGGAATGTTCACCTGGAGAAGAGAACGCTCTGGGGAAACCTTAGAGCCCCTTCCAGTGCCCAAAGGGGCTCCAGGAGAGCTGGAGAGGGACTGGGGACAAGGGGTGGAGTGACAGGACAAGGGGGAATGGCTTCAGACTGATAATAGAGTGAGATTAGAGATTTGGAAGTGCTTGGGTTGTGGAGGTAACATTAAACCTATATTCAGTTATCTATTTATGCTGTGATTTTCAAAAATCACTTTTAGTAAGTGGATCTGAAGCCAAGAGAGGCATTACATAGGCCTCTCCACAGAATGAATGGTGCAGGTCTTTCTAAATCTTTTCAGATCCCATCTTCCCATCAGTATTTAAGAAGAGACTGATCCCACAAAGCTTTGTCAGCAATAGATACTTGAAGTTGCTTATGAAACTGATTTAGCACCACATTTAAAGCAGAAATAAATCTGGAAGACACTCCACTCTCCCACTTTGACCACTGGAGATAAAACATAATTGAGAGAGGGAAAAGGGCAGGGAGGGGAAGAATAAGTTCCCTCCAGAAAATATACATGCTGGAAAAAAACACAGACAGGGTACCCAAATTAAGCAATACCAAGCAAATGCTTTGAGAAAAAGGAATTATTTCCACCTATCTGCATTGATCACACACATGCTTCCACTGACAAGAACCTAATCCAGACTCTGCCTGTTCATCTCAAAGTGGTTATGAAGCCATGTGTGAGGTGCATTCAACATCCTCTAAGATGAACAGAATCTGTTTTGCATGCCAATATCCTTGGAGAGAGCAATATTCATGCAAGATGATTCAAGCTACTCTTCAGAGCTGCATCACTCTGCCTCCCCATTGAAGCTCTGAATGAGCATGGGCAAGAGACATCCATAAACCATTTTTCCTAGAGTCTATACACAGTTGGTTTCTTAACACTCACGGAAACATCATCTTGGGCATTAACAGAATGACTTAGAAAAAAAGTCTGCTTTTTCTCTTTAGAGCTGTGTTTCTTTTCAAGCTGTGTAACACCACTTGATATTTAGTTTAGCTACTCAACCAAGCATCAGCCTTCAATGTATCCAAGGTGCAGAATGGTTGACTAACACAGACCATTTCACTTGTTTGGGCTTATTTACAAATACCACTTACATACTGCTGGCATTTATAATGACACCTGGGATGTTGCTGACACACCACTACGTTTGTAAAGTTGGAGTCTACAGGCACAGTGGATTCTAAGAAACGTGCTGGGAAATACACACAGCGTTTCCTTTGACTGTAACTAGAATGGTTATTTTGACTATATCCTATCTGAATAGGGAAAAGAGCTTCAGAAACAAGGTTTAGCAAGGCTAATCCCCCACTGATTTTCTTATCACTCAACACTATTTCACTCAATTACTTTTGTCAACAATTTTCCCAAAAATTTCCTCCTGACCACATTACAGGGTTGCTTAAATTATACCGTAGGGACACATTCATGCATACACAGAATTTCACATATTTCTGACTATTGTTGCCTACTGACTTGTTATTCCAAAACCCACAGTCTCTAAATACTACACTTCAGTCCTAGAAACCTTGACACAGTGTTTGATGACAGAAAATACTTGGTTTGGTTTTGTGTGTATATAGGCAGACTCTAAGGAATTTACCTTACAATGGAAACAAAAATGGAATATAGATGATTTATTCAGCTTTGCAGTGCCAAAAGAGTCCTAACCCGTATTAACACGCCCCAAGCCCAGAAGTGTCCAAGGCCAGGTTGGACGGGGCTTGGAGCAACCTGGGATGGTGGAAGGTATGCCAGCCCACGGCAGGGGGTTGAAACTACATCACTTTTAAGGTCCCTCACAACCCAAACCATTCTGATTCTAAAATAAAGCAAAGCATTAGATCAGTGTACATGCTCAAATTACAAGCAATTTGTAAGAAAAAACTTGGATTCTCACACAGAATACAATATAACTTCTAACCAAATATTGACGATTGTTCTGGTTAAATATGCTTTAAACAACAATTCTATCTCCTCCCTCCAAACCCTAAATCGTACTACACCTTCTGCCTGGGGTTTTCCCATTATTAACAACAAGAGGTTTCATTTATCTGCTTTTATCCAAAAATGCTGAAGAGCTTAACAAACATGAATTAAACCTCACAACACTCCTGTGAGGTAGGTAGGTATTGTTATCTCTGCTTTACAGATGAGAAAACTTGAATTAAAAATTGTGATTTACACCATTTCCCAACAGTAGCTTTATAATAAAACCAAGAGCAGAAGAAAGGAGCAGTGACTTGTATGTCCCTACTGCCAGCCACCACAGTACACATTCTCTTTCAAACCAGCAGGACTTTACTTGACACTTTGCCACATGTGAAAAAAATATTCTGAAAAACAGTGTTAGTTTAGCGTTAGCATCATCCCTTCTAAGAAAATACAGACAAATACATCTTTTACCCAGATCATATTTCTATTATTTCATTATGAAAATGAGACAAAATTGTATCCTCTTCATCTGGATAGCTGATGAATTCCATCTTCAAAAGGAAAATCCACACTTCTTGAAACCATATGAATTGTTTCTCATATGACTGAATCCCTGATTTCCTCTTTTCATTTATGTTTCTTAACAATTTCTATTTTTTTCCCTATTCTCTTGGCTTCTTTTCTCAGTATTTCATGTGGTACTTTCCTTTCCTTAGTTCTACATCACCTTTTTTTTTTTTTCATCTTTAAACTTTTTTTATGATGCAACAAAATCTACACAGGATTGACTTACAAACAGCACATCAATTACTACCTTGATGATCGCATATCAATTTTTCCCTATCTCAAACTACTCTCACTTCCAACCTGTGTATGAGCATGTCTTCCACATCTCCTATCTGACAATCCACAACCTCAAATACTCTTCTCTTTGCCCATTCTGCTATATTCCTCATTAAGAAACCTCCAGTTTGAATACATTCATTTTTCAGTGTTCCAGAAGCAAAAGCTTCATGGTCCTCTTGCCTTATTTTCCTTGTCTCACTTCCATGTCTATCTGTCCTCTATAAAAGTGGCAGTCTCTGCTGTTTTGTAAGCTAAGGTGGCATAACAAATGGTTCTAGATGGACAGGGAGACAACTGAAGTTAAAGAAACTTGTTTTAAAATAAAGTTGATAAAAGCCTTTTTTTTTTTTTTTGACAAAACAACTGTTAAATGTTTTTTGAAGTCATATGATTTTCCTATGACTTTATTTCTCTTACTTTAGAATCAGCAGGAAAAGTTAAATCAGACCTTTCTTTTTAAACCCCACAAGTTAGCACATCTTGTTTGTGCTGCTTGCTCTAATGAAGTGAGCCTACACTTGCCAGTGCACAGTAAAAATAGGTAGCTCTGTTATTCACATACTCTGCAAGCAGCATCTTGCAGGCTCTGAGAAAACTTGCTCTCATCATATGGAGGCTGCAATAAATGTTCAGCCACTGTTTTCTCCTTCAGCTCTCAAAATTACAGCTGGATTCTTTAAGCATTACATGTGATTTCTTGCACTTTAAAGCTTCTGAGCTACTTGAATTGCAAGACGCAGAAGCTCTGCCCACAGACACTTTCTTGCTCCCACTTGATTTCATGCTACAGCCAGAAAAGTACCAAATGCTACTTGTTTCGTGGAATTTGCTGGTCAGTGGACACAGCATCCCCACAGCCACTTCAGCTGAGCAGGATCTGTATCTGCCTCTGCAGCACACAAACCCCATCTACTCCTTTTTCATCACTGCACAAAGGTGACATTCCAGAAGAACCTGCTATACCAAAGTATTGTATCATGACAGGCTGAGAGAGCTGGGAGTGGTTCAGCCTTGGAAGGAAAAGGCTCAGGAGAGACCTCAGTACTCCTTAGCTTAAAGAGGCTCCAAGAGAGCTGGAGAGGGACTTTGGACAAGGGCCTGGAGGAACAGGACAAGGGAGAATGGCTTCAACATTGACAGAGGGCAGGGTTAAACAGGATAGTGGGAAGAAATTGTTCCCTTGAGGATGGTGAGGCCCTGGCACAGGGTGCTCAGAGAAGCTGTGGCTGCCCCATCCTGGAAGTGTCCAAGGCCAGGCTGGATGGGGCTTGGAGCAACCTGGGATGATGGAAGGTGTCCCTGCCCATGGCAGGGGGGTGGAAGGAGATGTCCCTTCCAAACCAAATCATTCTGTGATTCTCTAGGTCTAGGAGCATGAAAGGCCAGTGTAAGGAAGCTTACAATTTTCCAACAGTTTTTTACTGCTTAGTTACCAGCATATTATTTAAATTCACAACTTTTACATTATTTTAGAACAAGCATACTAACTATTGGAAAGAAAACTTGCTATTGGTTACTATTTGTTTCCATTTCAAGATGCCTTGCTAAAAGTCTCCCCATTTCTGCATGCACAAGAGTCAGGAGTTATTTAACTTCTGTAGGCACAAAAAGCTGCATTTTTTATTTTTAATATCCCCTAAGGTTACCAATTCCTCTGCATTCAGCCATTAAGAAAACTATCTGAAATCCTGTGAAAACTTCAGATATGCAGCACAGATCAGTAAGTCTCATAATGAGAGGCCTCTCAGCACATTAATCTCACTCTTCACTACTGTCATTTACTTCCTGCTTGATTCCCAATGTTTCAGCTTTTCCTTTTTTTTTTATTTTGGTGGATTCTTATCTCCAAAGCCACGCAGGAACTGCCACTGAGCAAGCACTCTCTTCCAATGCTTAAAACCAGGTGGGAATGCACAAAAAATTAGTTTCAGTGAGACTCCTACTCTTTTGTGTTTTTCCCTTTAGATATATCGATGCTATCAGCATTCTAAACACTCACTTTTCCCAAATAGTTTATGGTGTAAGAATAGAAGATAAAATTGCTTCTGAAATTCTCTAACAATTTTTCACTCTTTATTACGTAAAAAACCCATTTGCCTCTGTAACAAATGCTTTGTGAGGAGTATAATAAATTACCCCTCTGTGGCAGATGAAAATCTTGAGTGAGACTTGGTTCTGCTCTTCTGAAGCCCCTCACTGGGCAACATCAGACCAAAGCAAGAGCACGAGTTTCTTGGGCATCAGAGCAACACCGGGAACATCAGACGCCAAAGCGTGTGTAGGTGTATTAGCAGTCCTACCATCCATCTGTCAGAAATCTTCGATGTTCCTGCACATCACCCACTGGCAGAGCTGTCTGCCAAGCAAAAATATTATGAAATGTTCATTATATCCTCAAATCTCCCCCCCCTTCCCTAGGAGGAAATGGAAAAACCTGTCTCTCCACACACACAGGCTTCACATTCGTTACCAAGAAACGGTGAAAGACTTTCAAATTCACCCAAAAAGAAAATCTACCAAGAAACCAGGACTGGGAATTTAGATTTATTTGAGCAAACTTAACTTACCAGAGGATATGCTGACTTTTAGTTCACATATATCTCATTTTTAAGGTACGTTAAAGACAGAGTTTACAATTAACTGAACAGACAGCGTACAAAAGGCTTTTAGAACTACACCATATGGTCGAGGGAAAGGAACAATCTGGACTATCCACATTTCAATCTGCAGGCTTGTCCACCTCTATAACACATTGTATTGCTGTAATAAAATATTAAGATAGAATTTTAGAAGTGAAAATATCTATCTTTTGCACTACGAGGGAGCAAGGCATCCTACAGTCTAGTGCATTTAATAAATATTTTAACTTTTATGATTTTGCCTTGCTGAATCAGATATAGTCAATAAAATTCCCAATTCATTTAAAACTCTAGTTCCAGAAGGATATGGGTGGGTATTCATCTTATGCTTCAGGGAAATAAAAAATACCAGTTTACATGGGGTATACTGGCAGCAGTTAATGTAACAGATGACACATTCTTGGAAATTAAATAAAAGCAGAAAGAAAATAGCCATTGTTGCTCAGTGAAGGACTAATCACATGGTCACAGCTGGAACCAGTGTAAATCATTCATTAATAAAATTCTGTTGTAGTAGTCACTTTTCTTCTGCTTTTCAAATGCCAATAGAAAAAAAGACCTCTTTCGATTCTTTGCAGAATGGAGACACTTACAAGTATTTCATAGTAACTCTTAAGCTTACTAAATCTTTACAGAAAAAAAATGCCTGCAAGGAAGGCATTGTTGGTACCAAGGAAGTATATAAATACTTTTCTATTTTACATATAATCCCAGAACACAGTCCAAGGAGATACTTGCTTCACTCTATACTAGCCCGAATTCTGATCGCACAGAATTCAAATCTTGATAGAAAAAAAAATTATCTGAAGCCTTTGTAAGGCTCATTTTATAATGTAAAGAATATAAATGCAGCCTTGTGAGTCAGATCCCTCAATGTGGACTAGAAAGTTGCACTAGATGAAATGCAGGCACTCCAGAGATCATGCAATACTCAAGTATTCCATGATTACATACTCTTGGATAGAGGTATCATAGGCTCATGGCCAACTCTGCCCAGAGCAGGAGGTTGGACTAGGTGGCCTCCAAAGAACAGTTCCAATCTGAATTACCCTATGACCCCATGTTCTTTTACACTATAGAGTTCTCTCCTGAGCTGTGGCACTTATTTTCTCTTTAAATAAAAAAAAAATATATGTATAACAACTGTTTTAAGTTTTGTGTTTCATTGCCACCAATAGCAGGAAAAAGCCTCACAAATCTGTATGACTTCGCAGGTAGTGAGTTATTTAATCACAAAAGTCAGATCATACCCTGCAATTACTTTGAAAGCAACCTCCTGGTATCTAAATTCTGGTTTGCTCAGTGTCCTACTCACAACACCACAGGATAAGAGGCCTGTTTTTCTACTCCTTTTGGAGAAACTACCAAGCACAGCAAACCTAGAGTACACCATTTGATGCTTTAAACTGCCACAATATAAATTAAATGGGATGGATTTTCCTCCACTCCAAAAGAAAAAAAATCAAAACCCCCCCATTCCTCATCATCTTGTACAAACACAGCAAGAACAGAGCATTTAAAATTGTCAAGAATTCCTTTAATTGAAAGGTTTCTTTGAATTTAAAAGCTAAAAATATATTATCTCCCTCATTCTGTGCCTACTAAGCAGTCTGAGCAAAGACTTAAAGCACCCTGGCTTGAGAGGATATTTGGGTTTTACTGCCGAGCCTGCTAAGGACTTCTCAAATCTCCCCCAAGCCAGGGACCCCGGGAACACAGCAGCATAAGCCTCGTGCAGCCAGTGGGGACGCGCCGGTGCAAACTCCAACACATGCTTACATTTCCACAAGATCAAAGGCTCAACTGCTCTGGTCTTCAGTTTACTGCAGTTATTCCTACCTCACAGTGACATCCTCAGCAGAGGGAGATGCTTGATGGAAAACTGGTTCACATTAAAAAAAAAAAAAAAGAAAAAAAGAAAACCCCCCAGTTTTTGAGTAATTAACTTCAAGTGGGATGACGTGACAGTTCAAAGCACTGTCGCTGCTAAGAGCATTACTTACACACAGGAGGAAATCACTACCTAAGAAAACCTGAATATGTAAATGAAATGTAGCAATTTTGTCAAATTCAGAAGCAAAAACCACCCCTAAATATCGTGCTAATTTCTAATAATTGTTAGTATTTTAACAGTTATCTGTGTACTCTTTGTCAGAACAGGTAAAATCAGAAGGCAGGAAATCAAATTGAGCATGGAAGTGCTAAAGAAAAATCTGTACCTAAAGCAACAGCAGAAAACATCAGCTCTCACACATGCACAGGCCATGATGCAGACAGGCAGCTTTTATATAAAATACCATTTTCTGCTCTTCCTCTCTACAAATAATAAAAACAGCGCCTTTTTACTAACGGAAAAATGCAGTAACACAGATCCTGACTGGCCAGGACACACAGGTTAAGTTTCCTTCATGTTGTTTGGTGATGTGTTTCCATTTCAATAAAATTATATTTTTATTTTTACATAAAAGCTGTTGAAAAGTGTGTCCAACCAACTTAGGACTTTTGTCCAGGCTGAGCCCCCCAGCTGCTCCTCATCAGACTCCCTTCCCCAGCTCCATTCCTTTTCTCTGGACACAATCCAGCCCCTCAATGTCCTTGTCATGAGGGGCCCAAAAGTGAATGTAGCATTTGAAATGTGGCCTCACCCATGCCAAGTATATTATTTTAATTGCTTCCATGCCTAATTGGCACTATCTGGAAGTTCCCAGCAGCCAGGTGAGGTCATCATTCAGGCCATTGGGCTGGCAGCTGTACCTCCACCAAGCAGCACCAGACACAGGGGCCCACAGCTCTGCACTCTTCCCATGGCCAGTGACAATCAGGAAAGGCTAGCAGCATAAAAAAAAATCCAACTTCTGAACACATACAATTAATAGTCATTTTTCCTCACTGAAAACCCAGTACCCAGCTCTAGGTAGACTGGTTCTTTCAAATGAAGTGTGACAGGGTAAAAAAAAAAAAAAAAAATTAAAAAAAAAAGGCAGTATTTAGTTCAACTAGGAAACGTATGACAGATACAAGCTAAAGTTAATGCTAGGAAAGCTAAAATTTATCTTTACTAATCCCTCTCAACGGAAACAATAGGACAGAATTAAAAATGACAAAGTTAAGATGAGGGAGTACATTTGGGGGAGGTAGGAAAGGGAGACACAAGGAGGCCCATGAGGAAGGGCTGCTGCCACCTCACCTAGAAAACAGCAATTTATTTCCATCAGCTCTTTCGATCACTGTAATGACTTTTTCACATAGACAAGCATCAGAATTATTAATTTCAGTGGCTATTACCCAAGTATGCACACAATAAACAAGTTCAAGCATTTAAACTTCTGGGCTGATTTACACTTTAAGTCAGAAGTAGCAGTCATCTATACTGAAAGATCACAGTCAAGTTAATTCCTTTAGTTTAGATCATTAAGGCATAAAAGTCCTCACTAGAGTTATATAAATGAAGATATTCACAGAAAAGAAATAAATATTTCCAAAACATGCTGCTCCTCTGCAACAGAAGAGAAACTACTGCAGAAAGAATGGTACTGGGTGAGAGACAGGACAGTGAAACTGCCCCAAGAGTGAATTTCACACTGTAGGGAGCAGTTGATTAATATTTTTGACAGTAACAGAATAAAGAAGGGCTGGGCTTAATCAAATAGCTGCTTTACAACCTAAATTTTATTAAATTTGTATCATAACTTTGTAATTGTGTATTAACATGTGGCTCATGTTAGGCAGCAAATAGCTTTTAAGTAAATGCTTTGCTCTCTTTAGCAAGACAAATCTTCAACACCAACTTTAAATACCAAAGCTGTCTCTCACTCAAATGCTTTCAGGTTTGTTTTTCTTTCCTCCTGTTGTATTCAAAATATGCAGACTTGGATGCCTATAACTTGCACATAAACCTGAAATATGGCATTTAAATCCCTTCATTAAAAGCTAAGCACTCCAAGGGACTGAAGACAGAAGCTGGAGCAAAGGCAACTACTCCCTCAACCAGGACCAGAGAGGATTTACTCCAACAACCAAACCCCCAGAGCTTGGGGTGTCTCATTCTTGCATTTCCAAGGTGACACACTGCTGCTCTGTGATTTACCATGAGGTTGGTGAAGTTTCTTTGAGAAACCAAAACCAAGTGGCAAGCTTGGGTACAGGGGAGTGCTCTCAAAACGCTCACGGCATCACTTTTCATCTTCTAAGACATAAATTCATGTGATCTTTGAACAACTATTTATTTCACACCAAACCAGATATCTCCCTAAAGCTTACCAATACAGCCTGCAGGCATATTTCTTAAATAAAAGTACTGAATCCTTGTATACTTAGAATTTGCATAGCAAAGGGATGAATCAACTATCACAGAAGTAGTAACACTATGTGCCAACTGCTCACCTCTTGCAGAACTAAAAATCCCCTGTTTACAGGGTTTAGGTGGGACTCTACAAAGTGCTTTTCCCTCATGTTTCACAACTGTGAGGAATAATTTTCTTGCAGAATTCTGACAACTGCTGTTCAGGCTGTTCAATGCATCAGTTATGTTCATGGCATTTATACTTCGCATGTATAAAACTCTTTACTTGTAGATTTTATTTATTTCTGCCTAAAGGTTACTGGGATTCTACATCTCATCTCAATTAAATTACATCAGTAAGGCAATTATTTTGTTGGAATGTTCCAAATAACTTTTTGTACTAATTCTTGCTGCAAAAAAAATTATTTTTTGTTATAGAGACGTTTCAGTTTTAACAAATCTAGCAAACTATGGGATTTCCAGCAGCACCTAAATGATTAGTAAAAGAAATATAAGGTGCTACATAGGGCTACATTTGACAGAATTATATCACTTTGCTGCTCTAAGCGTTCAGAAAATAAGTAGCTATATCTGAAAACAGGGAATGAATAAAAGGTGTGAATTCTGTACATTTGTTAGAGCAGAGGAGTAACATTTTTAACCAGAAGACCCAGAAACAAGTAAATAGTGGAGGAAAGTCCAGCAGGAAAGATTCTGCTCACATGACCATTTGAGAAATATTTAAGGTTAAATTAATTTATTTTACATTAAGAGACAATAATTAAAGCTTTACAAAACCTACTAGCAGAGATTTACTGAGAAACTGTGATGGAGGCTACCAACATATGATACACTATCTCCTGTGATCTAAAAAAATTCTTATCTGCTACACAACAGAAGTTAAATGCCAGTTGGCTTAAAATTTTCTAAGAAAAGGCTGTTTTCCAAAAAAGCACGTGGCTGAAATAGGACTGCTGTTAACCAAAGGCTTCTAAAAAATACACCAGGTCTGCTTCTGCCAGCCTCCCTCGAGCTGCACCTACTCACATGAGAACTCCCAGAACTGGGCTTACATGGAATAGTCTACATGTCATATTATATATTTTGATGTATTATATAATATGCATTGCATAACAATATTCTTTGTCACCTGGTTTATGTTTACAAACAAGTATTATATACACGTGCATATTCTTATATAAGATGATGAACAATACCTGTTCCAAACATGTCCCAGCTTTAGATTCATTCTCCACACGAAGCCACCAGCACTGTCCCACGCAAACACTGGCACAATGTGATCTCCTAAACAGAGCCATGATAACTAATGGAATTACACCAAAATACTATGACCTATATTTATATTGGGGATAGTCTTACCACAGTTCTTACACACTTGCTCTGCAGCTCAGGAATTAGCTGTATCTCCTCAGCCCTGCTACAGTATAATTTGTCATTTTGATATTTTGCCTTGCCTGGTGAAAAACTCCTCCCACTCTTATCCTCCAGTGGAGGTAGCTCAGATTTAAATTAGCTTAAATACAGCTCAGGTAATATATCGTCCCATGATCTCTTTTTTCCCCCCAATATCTTATTATAACTCACCAAAACCAACTAGAAGGTCTTTAGGGTTCCTTCCAACCCAAATCATTTTGTAATTCTGTGAAAATAATTGTAATTAATATTAATAATTACATTACTTCCTTCCATCCCCAAGTGGAAATTTATGGTTCTTTTGCTAAGCAGAAGTCAAACCTGATAACCCAAGGAGCTTTCATATGAAGACTTCACATGAACATCTTACAGATAAAAAAAAGTTTTCTACTTCTTTGCCCCCAAATTCAGCTAATACAAGGCCACCCACCTGCTCACCACATCTCCATCAAGCATGGAATATTTGGCACAAGAAGGCTCTGCACAGACTCAGCTTTTAGCTTATTTTTTACCAATCTTGCCGTATTTACAAGAATATCCAATGAAACATTAAGACTCCTGAAATAACAAAATGGTTAAACTTTAAGGAGCCTGCATGCACGTGCTTTAAAATATACATGGTAAAATTATACATCTAATTATATGTATACACACAGTACATATTTTTAAATGTATTACAAATTACACATACAAAAAACTACTCCTGCCCTGCTGCTATTATCATTTACATTTTATTTTTATTTAAACCAAAGCTCTTACACCTGTGGTTTCAGGGAACACAGCACCAACACCCACTGTACCAGAATGCCAGGGAAAGTCAATTCTTGTCAAATATTTCCTTTTGACTAAAGTGCAAATCGCCTGAGCTGAATGTGTACAAACTAATTAGCAATGCAGGCATCCCCAAGCTGTGAGCAACTTCTCACTCCTCAGGCTACCCAACAGCCAATACTTCACCACTTTTAATGACCATCATCCTACAAACAACCAAATCCTGCTCAGCCAACGAAATCTGAAGATTTTCAGAGACGTTCTTAATGTTCATTATTAATACTGAAGTGGAAGTTAGCACTTACAATATTTTGAAGAACTACCCCCACTTTTGTGCTGGAATCACCAGAGGTATGATCATGGTATGCAAATCCCATTGGATTAAATGCCCTCATCAAAACATCTTATAGGTACATTAAAAATTGAAAGGGCATAAGCAACTCTGGCAGCTCGGAGCTCGAGTTGGTGATCTTTGCAATTCATAAACATCGACACTTGGGCAGGTTTGCAGGGGAATACAATTAATTATTATCTTTAGCTTAAGGGCACGTACAGTGAGCTCTGCAGGTACTGCCACTGCTTTTAGCCTAATGTATTGCCTCTTCAAGTCTTTCAATATAAGAACTCGCTGCTGTTCTCTAAAGCATTTCCAGTGTTACCAAACTGCTTTATATTCAAAGAGAACACACTGAGCCTTCTGAAAGATGTTGCTTAGGAAGAAGCAGCAGTTACAAAATGTACTTGCAAATAGTGATTCTATATTGTTTGCTAAGAGACAAAATCATGGAATGGTTTGGGTTGGAAGGGACCATAAAGTTCATCTCATTCCAACCCCTGCCATGGGCAGGGACACCTTCCACTACCCCAGGTTGCTCCAAGCCCCATCCAGCCAGGCTTGGGACACTTCCATGGATCCAGGGGCAGCCACAGCTTCTCTGGGCACCCTGTGCCAGGGCCTCACTGCTCTCCCAGGGAGGAATTCCTTCCCAATATCCCATCTCACCCTGTCCTCTCTCAGTGCAAATCCATTCCCCCTTGGTCACTCCATGCCCATGTAAATTGTCTCTCTCAATTTTGTTGGCTCCCGTCAGGTACTGGAAGTTCGCAATTATATCACCCTGAAGTTTCCCTTTTCCAGGCTGAACAATCCCAACTCTCTTAGCTTTTCCTTGTAGGAGATTCACTCCATCCCTCTAATCATGTTCACCTGTCAGTTAGCACAGTTTTTTGACAAAAATGTCAATGCTTCATAAAACACGAAAAAGTGCAAGTCAACAACTTTTTATGTAAGCAGCTTAACTTTTCGAAATTATTAAAACATCTACCTCAATGACTGATTAAAAACAAAATCACCTTACAATTTATCCACTATGAATTTATGCATTGATGGCACTAAAAAAAGCAGGTATTTTGGGACTGGAAAAAGGAGGTAAAGCATAATTATTCAAACTAGAAGATTCTTAAGTTCAATCATCCATGGTAAAGTGACCACCAAAATCCTAATCTTGAAATAACAGAGCAAAAATTGCCCCATAACACAACTGGGGAGAGAACACTATCCACCAGCACCACCAGTGTAGCTCTCTGAATACTCACCTCTGGGTTATTTCACTCCCATTTTTGATTAGCTGATATCAAGTTTTGAGGTGCACTTAGTCTCAAACTTTGGGGAATCTTAGCCATTCCAAAAAGATACTAAGAATCCTGTTTGCAATCCTATGAAAATGATCACTCCAGGCAATACTTTGGGTTCTTAACATTTCACTTCAATGCAGAATATGGCCCAAGTAAGACTAACTCAGTATTTTCCACTCAGAACTGTAAACCCCACTTTCATTTCTTCATGTAAGGGATTGGTATGATTGGTAAGGAGCAGTTTCACTACTACAAATAATGAGGCAGCAAATTATAGAAAATGAAAACTTCCTGAGCAAACTAACAGCCTCTTCAAATACTATTTGTAATGTTTTTTCATTAACTATTTCCTCACTAAATGGCTTTTTGTTTTTAATTTAGATTCACAGATATGCCAGGCTTCTAAATAAAACATCAGTTCAAAGACTGAAGACATTTTACACGTGGTTTATAGCTAATGAATTCCCAAAGTTGAAAGAAAACATTGCAAAGAAGTTAGCTAAAAACAGTAGTGAGATTCTGCAAATAGATTCAAGTCTTCAAAAGAAAATCAGTCACTGCATGCAGCTTTAAAGCAGGTCTTTCAAGTTAGGATTAAACTAAACCTTTATTTAGTGAAATGACACTAAATAAAAACAGTACAAAAAGACATAAGTGTAAAAACAATAATAATCATCCTCAAATACCCTGGGTTTGGTACAAGAATCTCTACAGGTTCCAACAGCTCTGCTTGCAAGTGTGAGTTGGGGGCTCTGCTCATTTAGGTTGTGTTTCCATGACTTGACTAGATGTGCTTATTGAAAATAAATAGAACAATCACTTCTTTGTGATGGGGAGCAGCAGCAGGTGGAAGAGTGGCCGACACTTTAATTACTGGCAAAGTAACACACAAGGTTAAGCCAAAACTTCTTAGTATGTATTGCAATAACACTTGATACATTGTTATCTCTGATGCCCAAATTAATGTTTTCTATTTGTTCCTCGATCATAGAATGGTTTGGGTGAGAATGGACTTTAAAGATCATCTTGTTCCAAATCTCCTGCCATGGGCACAGACACCTTCCACTATGCCAGGCTGCTCCAAAAGCCCCATCCCACCTGGCCTTGAACACTCCCAGGGATGGGGCACCCACAGCTTCTCTGGGCAACCTGTTCCAGTAGGTTTTTGCAAATCACTTCAGATGGAGACATCATTTTGGGTAAAGCAGAGCTGAACACAGGTCAGTAAGAGCAGGATGTATCACTAATACTCAGTGGCAGTTAACGCACCAGGTCCTTCCAAACAGCAAGACAAAGCTCTAAGCGTAGGGAGCAACAGTATCTGAGAGAGTTTTAGCTGGCAGAGATTAAAAAAAACTCAGAAAAAAGCTTTAGCAACCAAGATAAAGATTTTCAGAAACACACTGATGCTGCTGCCATCTGCAAATCCCTGCCAGAGCATCCACAGTACCTGGGCCGACTCTCTCTAGGTGTGTTTGCATATCTGTGAAACAACACACCTTCCCTTCTGTGTCTGCAGACCCATCCTCTGATCATGAATATAAAACAGCAGCAATCCTTACAAAGGAATGATAATAGCTCACTGCTTTGATACCTATGGCAACATGACTAAAAACAAGCAATTCAAAGAAACAATTCAGTTTAGAGTTATGAAGTTATGAGCTTTTCCTTTTCCTGTGGTCTTTAACTTATCTGCAAAGCTCTTTCATCCAATTTTGTAAAGAAGTGTAAGTAGCCATTCTGAATTGATTATTACAACTTCAGGATGAGTGACACTTGACTGAAAGAGTAAAAGGATGTCAATCTCCTTTGTTTTCATTTTCAAAGAAGGAACAGGAAAATGTTTTTCTCCCTGCACGCTCTTCTACGCAAAAAAGAAAGTTACAGACTCTGGTTTTGGCCCATGGTCTTGGAGTCCATTCTCCCTCCACTAATGACTAATACATAGAATAATAGGCAAAATTCTTCAGCAGTCTGGACAAAGCAAGCTGAACAAAAAGTGTTATTTTACCAAAATAAACTTGATCCTGCACACAGAATGTCTGCAGGCCCAATTCACCTGTAATCTATAATTTTCCAATGCACAGAAGTTACCAAAATACCATATGGCTGTTCTTTACTGCAGCAATTCAATACCTTCAAGGATGCAGGCATTCATTCGATTTTTTTTCTTTTTCTTTCTAAAATTTATGTTTGGTCCCAGCAACTCATCTTGTGCCATAAAATGTTTATGGTTTCAACTTGTATGGAAGAGTCCAGCAGCCTTCAGAGATCGAAGGGTCATTCTCACTGTCAAAACTGGAAGTTTCACAATGATAACTTCATTTTCATTACAGCTTCACAAAAGATATAGAAAGACAACTCTTTCAGCTGCCAATAACCTTACAGACTAAAAACATGCAACCCCAACCAGTAAGTTTTTGCTGACCACAGAACACACAATTAGGTCTTGTCAAATGCTTTCAGTACCATAGAATAACTTATGCATTTTTAAGACTGTAAATAAATTGCCAAAAAGCTACATGACAAAACACAGCTTGTCTGCATAAAAAGTTTAAAAAAAAAAACCCAACCCACCTTTATCTTCTTTCGTACAGCAGATGAAAGCATATTTTAAGTCATTATTTCCTCTTTAGGCTTCCCCCTCTAAATGCAGGGAGAGGTTTTAGTTTCCATTCTAACCTGAGGTGAACCAGTCAGCCCAGAAAGCTCATTCAGTACTTCAAAACTATCACACTCTAAAATTCAGGGTTTGTTCCACAACTTTGATGCTCCAGGTGAGCCAGGATCAAGAGTTCTGCACAGACTGTAACTCAGTGAGAATATTGCTTCCTACAGATCCACACCCCTATTCTGCTACGGGGTCTCTAAGCCAGTAAAAGTTAAATAACCGTAAGTGAAGGGACGTATATAAATAAAAATACGCATTTTAATATAAAGTACATATTTTGAAGACTTTGAGCCCATCCCTAAGCAATATTTTTGAATTGTTTGTAAGTGTGCCCGTAAGACATGCTTAGAATTGCTCTGCTATATGAACATATTCATGAAAAATTAAAAAACAAACCCCCCCCAAACAATAAAAGATACAAGACAGAAAATTGGTATTTTAAGATTTAGTTCTGCAAGAAATATTCTGACTACACCAGGGTCCTACCAAGCATGTTGTCCCAGCTAGCACCCATCCAGCTGCTGTTCCCTAGCAAACATCTGAGTAACTACCCCTGCATTGTCTCATTAACAAAAACAAGAATTAAGACAGTGTCACCAAATACGCTGAAACAGTGAGTTAATGAGGTTACACACTGGAAATCACCTAAAAATAATTATTAGCTGTTTACCAGAATCCTGTGAAATTTCCAGTAGATAATATTCAAATTTAAGTTGTCTGAAAAAAAAACCCTATCAGCCTATGTATAAACAGATATGAGTACAAACCATGCACCATCTCAAGGTCTGCACTTGCCTCTTCTTCTGCATGGGGGAAAAGTGTGAGAAAGGGTTCTCATTATAGTCTCTGAAGCACATTCACAGAAGCAACCACACGATTCAAGTGTCTGTGCTCCTTCCTGACTGCTGCTGTTTGAACACAGGATATTGTTGTGCTTTGCACTAAGACATGTGCCTCAGATTTTAAAGTGCTGGTGTTTTCATAATTCAGGAAAAAAAAGCTTCCAGCAGTAATAACCTACAGAGCAATAGAAGACTTCAAAATATCAGAATAATTTGGATTGGAAGAGACCTTCAAGAACATCTTGTTCCAAACCCCTGCCATGGGCAGGGGATCTTTCCACTATCCCAGGGTGCTCCAAGCCCCATTCAACGTGGCCTTGGACACTTCCATGGATCCAGGGGCAGCCACAGCTTCTCTGGGCAACCTGTGCAAGGGCCTCATTGCCCTCCCAGGGAAGAATTTCTTCCTTTCCTGGTTTTAAATTAAGCTTCATCATTTGTAAGCCTCCAATAATTTTGAAAAATTACGTAGGCTGACACCAAGCCTGTATTTTTTTTTACCCTTAACAGTAACACTTGGGTACCAAAGCCTACGCATGGAAATCAGTAACATTTATGGAGCCACTTAACTGCACACTGTAGCATAAAACAAGTCACAGATGAACAAGTTGTGTTTACCTACCCAGAATATACCTGGAATAATGAGATACTGGAAGTTGGTCACCTCCAAGGGCAGCACTGGTGGTCTCCACCTGATCTCCACTCACCCCAAAGAACACCCATCTGCCCTCAGGCTCGTGATTGCTTTATGTGTGCTCAAGGTATTTCAGTGTCTGTGCTCCACACCAGAGGAAACTGGGCATAATTAAAGTATTCCAGAAAAAATACTCAGGTAACTTTGAGCTCCAGTTTCAGAGGAGAAGGTGAAAGTTTCATGGAGTTGCAATGAGACTTGGGCACCTGCATATTTAAATCATTTCTGACAATAGCAGTTCAAAGACTCAGTTTTGAAAACCTTATCCTATATAATGCAAATCACAGATGGCTGGACATTAGGAGGAATTCAAAAGGCACAATTTTTACAGTCTGTGGTAAAAAAATTACACAATATGTAATATTTGTGTGAACGGCATTTCTTTTTTTCTCTCATCACATCAAGTTCTCTCACTTGGGAGAGGGAGGGAGGGAGAGAGAGATACTGTTCTTCCCACGTGAGGCTGTTTATCCCCAGCTCAGGACAGGGGTGTCCTTCATGGCCCCTTCCACCTGCTGACACACACCAGAACACAACACTCCTTTATGGTTCTGTGACTGTCATCTCTGCCCAACTCCTGAGGCTACTTCTGTGCAAGAAGCAGTGTCAGAGGCATCACAGCTCTGGCAAAATTCCCCATCGAGAAAGCACTGTGGTGGTTGTAAGCAATTTAAGAAAGAAGGAAGGGCCTGGAGTTTGTTGCTTACTCCTGTATCTCAAACTTAATTAAATTTGAAACATGGCAGAAATTAGGACACAAACAAATAATTAAAACATTAATCATAAATGAATTCACAGCTTAAAAATATAGAGTCCTTGGCATGGATTTCATGCGAGTAGCTGAAAGTCTGTTATTTCCTGTAGCACCTACTCTTCTGTTAAATTCAGTACAGGTTGCCTGATGAATTCAGAAGTTACTGGAAAAGAAAGGGGAGAGAAGGAATGGCACTGACACACCCTATGTCACACCAGCTTGTTTCCTTAAACAGACCACACTTAGAGCGGTTTTAGAGGCACATTTCAACTTGAAGGTACAACCAAATTTATTAATTCTCAGTGTGAGGAAAACTAATTTTTCACACCAAAAGTACAAAAAAAAACAATCTCAATTCACTGCTGACTACAATTAGTTTGAGCATATATTGATTTGGGGGGGGGGGGGAGAGGCAGTGGGGTGTTAAATAAATATATATCTGAATGGCCAAATATTTTTGGTCATCTCTTCCTACTCTGCTGTAGGTCCCAGCTGTCATTTAGGTCTGTCACTCTTTTACAGCCACATGAAACCAGTCTACTTGAATTACAGGTGCAGCCTAATTGTTAACAGACACATGTCATTCATGATCTTAACATCTCCCACCTCTGCTGCAACCACATGAATCCAGGCTTTGATTAAAAAGGAGAAAACCAGAAATCAAACATGTTGCTAATTGTGTCTCAAAGGAAAGATTCCTTTGACTCCCAAAGCCTGCAGCCTTGTCACACTTACCAAACACTGGAAGCACAATGTGAACTGTGCCATCATTTCAGGGCAAGCAGAGTAAAAAATCATTAGTAGGCATCTACTAACACCAAGAATTCCAAACCCATCAAGCCTCTCAAACAGGGAACTCTCTCCCCTTTTCATCTAACAAACACATCGTATTTATCAGAAGCATTATTACCTGCATCCAAAACTGGGAGCAGTGAAATACCAGGCGGTGCTGCTTCAGAGGTTTTCACCAAAGCAGTTTGGGAATCTTGGCTATGGATCTCAGTGGTGAGCAGTACCTCTTCCAATCCATCCTATCTGCTCCAGTCCAATGGACAGATGGCAATGTGCAATTTTCCTGATTGTAGTAGAGTTCTTTAATCTAAACAGAGTTGGGGGGAGAAAGGAAAAGATAGTTTAAGCTCATCTGGTCTAACTTTCTAACTGTTTTAGGTTTAGAAGAGACTAAATGTTGTCCAGAGAGGTTGTGGTCTCCCAGTCCCTGGAAATGCTCAAGACCAGCCCTGGATGGAGCTTGGAGCAACCTGGTCTAGTGAAAGGTGTCCCTGCCTGTGGCAGGGGGTTGGAATTGGATGATCTTTAAGGTCCCTTCCAACCCAAACCATTCAGTGATTCTGTGAAGAAGTTCCATCCAAATACTGCCCAATACTACATCATACCAATATTTATCCCAAATACCTTCTGTAGTCTAACAACATCTGTGAAGACAGATCAAATAAAGGCAAAAGACAGGTGACCCCCTTCTGGATCTCCAGAGAACAACCAGTCCAAACCCTCTGCTCAAACCAGAGAACAGGAGGGCCCCCAGGACCACCTCCAGTTCTGAGCATCTCCATAGATGGAGCCCCTGAGGTGCAACTTTGGTCGCTCACAGCAAAAAACTTCTCATTTTATCAGAATTTCCTCTATTTCAGTTTGTGCCCCTGAGCCCACTCATCTCAAGGCTGAACTGTCCCAGCTCTCTCTGCCTCTCCTCGTGTCACCCCTGCATTCTCACAGTGGGGTTTCCCAACCTGTTTTCTGTACCAGCTACAGTTTTACTGTATTTTGATGACTGAACTACATGACTAACTGCAGATGTATTTCTCCAGTATTCTTTGCATCATCTGAAAAATAAAGCAGCAAAAATTAAATCACTAATGAAATTGCTGATTAAGTGGGCCATGAACACATTGGAGAACTAGAAGATGCAGGCCTTTCTCATCTCATTAAAAATTACTTTAAGAAACAGGACATTTTTAATCTTTTCTGTCTCAGCTACATATAACCTAAGTTTTTATATCAAAATAGTGCATTGCAAAGACTTAATGCTTCAAAAGAAATTAGTTAAACATAGCAGTAAAGGCCACACATGCAATCCTACTAAAAAAAAAATATCAGCTTTGTCTCACAAATCCTTCTAGTGCAAAACCATAGTGACCAGCATTTTTTTTTTTTTTTTTTGCTTTTTGCTTTTAAGCTTTCACTGATGGAAGTCCAAGTTAACCTTTACTTTATTTTGTCCTGGGCTAAATCCACTGTGACATCCTTTTTGCCCTTTTAAATACAGAAATTTCTTGGAAGGCTTCCAGTACTTTGAAATAAACACATTTACAAGATATGCAACAATTAACATGAGTGGCTCTAGAGGCTCCTGAGACAGCTCTGAAGTCCCTATGATGTGATGTCCAGATATGTTTATATAACTTTTTTTATTTAATAGTTAATTTCAGAAATCACTCCTTTACCATCTTTAGCAAAGTGGGTGTGAACTTTCTACTCCAAACAAAAAATGATATGGGAAAGGAGAAACAATATGAAAAAAGCAAAATGACATTAAAAAGGCACAAAAATGACATTAAAGCAGTACAAGTTTATGCTTAATGATGTCTAAAGAGCAAGCTGACTTTGAGGCACACTGAAAATGACCATTTCACCCTGTAGCTGGTTGTGTTGGAGCCAGGGGAGCAACTGCATTAGACACAAAGATCAGAAGATTGTGATGTTTATGCACCTACGAGTTGACATCTGCCCACTTCTCAATCACAAGTCCCACTACATGTTTCTACTTATTTCTCAAAATTACAAGGCTTAATACGCTTTTACTTCAATTTTCACAGAAGAACTTGACATTCTCAACAGCAGCAGATCTGTGAGAGTTTACAGTCCAAGCTTCCAAAGAGATAAAGCAGATATAGGATGAGAACATATTTTTCAAAACAGATACAAACTGGCCAAGTCTGAGGTCTTGTACTCTTGGAAACTATGGGAACAAGTTAAAATAGCTCCTCAATCACCTGCAATTATCTTCAAAAGTTTCCGGAAGTCAGAAAAGCTCATAAAACAATGAAGCGCCAGCAGAGAGCTTGAACTCCAAGAAAGATTAGCAATTAAGTTATAAATTAGGTTTTTTTTTTTTTTTACTATCTTTTTTAATGTATGATTAAGTCAGGAACGATTCAAAAAAGTTTCATCCTACCTGCAAACAAAGGATGAATAATTCTAAGGATCTCTTCCAAATAAATTTTTATATTTATTATTATTGGAACCACAGTAAGATCAACACAGTACAAAATGGAAAAAAAATGGATGAAAAGATGCTTCCACATCAGTGAAGCAGCACAGAGGTCCCGGACTGCTTTTTCCATGCTGAACATCAATGAAGAATAAAAAAATTCAGAAGTAACTCTGAGTAGAATCCAGGTAACAGTCCCAATTCCCTACACAGGCTCTTGTGCAAAGAGACATTGCTCAGCCCAGTGTTTTTTAAACATATGGATTTTAAGAAGTTATCTGGGAAGTAGTCAAATAGAATTTTTCTTTAATAGCTACATACACACTGTGGCTCTTCAGTTCAGCCAACTGGCAGAAACATTAAACCCCCAAACTTTTATCGTTTTTACAACATGTAGAAGTTATTTTTTTATATTTCATGCCTTTAAGAAGTACAACTAAACAGAGCACTACTATAATCTTCTAATTATATTTTCGCAAGTTTTTAATGTCATAATTTAAATTATGAACTCTTTATTTCAAGATGATTAATTAGAATATGTTCCATTTGGGGAACAAGAGTTCAATATCCCACCATCAATTAAACAAAATGCACTCCTTTAGCTTAAGATTTAAAACCAAAATGCAGCCAAAAAAGTTTCTTCCTTGTATCTGTCAGATCACAAAAGCATCCAATACATCAGGATAAGGTTGCCAGAAAACCCTAGCACTTTCAAAACCATATTATTTAGTGCAGTGGCTTAGCGCTGAAGCTGCACCAGAAATGACACCGAGCGTAGGACAGTAAGCCTTTTTGCCAATGAATTTTCTTGTAAAGTCAACAATTATAATTTATTCTGATCCTTTGTGTCATCATATTAGTAGTTATTTTTCTGCAATCCCAGAGCAGCAACAAATAATGCCATAGAAGAGGACTGATATAATTACAGGCTGAAAAAGATAGGCCAGCACCCTTACACTCAAAACTACCCTCTGTGGCTCCTTCATACCCCATATGTTGCTAATAAAACTGTTTGAATCATACCTAGGAGACAGTTTTACTGATATTGTATCAGGTCCCTGGGTTCTTTGTATGAGATACGATGTCACCAGCACTATAACTATGCAAATTCTGTGATACAGGATCCCACTGGACACAATATTACGTACGTAATTCGCAGTATGAAACTGGGCATTAACAATAATTCTACTGTTATATAAATGAAACCACTATGTTTATTGAAAAGCTCGCCACACTACAACAAAATCAAATTTAAAAAGCAATAAAGAGCAACTGATGTGCTCATAGCAAAGATGGCAACATTGGTAGTTTTCCCCAAACAATGTAAATTTTGCTTTGTGTCCACATGACAGTGCTTTACAGAAACTTTTAGCAGTGACACTAAGCAAATGCAACCCCATCAACAATAATAATGACTTGAAATAGGAACCTACAGAACCCCACTTTAAGAAACAACCACATGATGTTCAGTAAGAATCACTGTATTCACTTACAAATGGGATTCTCAGTTTCTGCTACTAATCATGAAATAAATGAAAAAGACTAAGAACTGCAGCAGTAAGAAACCAACAGCTTGGGGATATCAACACACATCGTGCTGAAGCACCTCAGAAGAATCATCCTGTGGTCAGAAGACACCTGTGCTCCAACCCTGCATCAGATCTCTGCGTGACCTCAGGCAAACAAGGCTTCATCCCAGCTGGCATCAAGTGAAATAAGGTCCCTCATCTTTTTTCCTGCTTAACTCTGAGGCCGCTGCTTTACACACACCACATACACCTGAAAAAAAGGCAGGTCAGAGATTTTCAGAGCAGTGTTGGAATAGACAGGTGCAATGAGGAAACCTGACAGCACAGGCAGCTTGGTGCACATTCCTCTTAGCCATGTTTCCAGTGATCTCTTCCCTCCACTATTAATTTATTGGTTTGCTGCAGGTGGGGAATGCTAGAGCTTGTAAGGAGTCTATTTTTGAAAGAAATCGGGGAAAAAAGGCAACAAGCTGGCATGATAAAGTGAGTTTGGTAAAGAGCCAGACTGAGGAGGTAAAAGGATGCTATTTTGCCAAGGTGCCATGGGAATTAATAAATCAGATAATTTTGTAAGATAAATTGTACAGTAAATTTGTATTGTAAATTGTCTAATACATACAGGGAAAACCACAGCTCAGTATTCCCTGGTATTGCTTTTAATGGCTTCAACTACAGCTAGAAAACAAATGACACACAGCACAAGTAGCTAAGGAGTCTCACTCTGAGGTGCTCCAACTCTAAGTAACTAATGGAAGAAAAACAGAGTTGTAACCAGGCACTTGGTAAGAAAGATGAAGAACTGATTTATTCCTGTCACTTGTGTGCTTCCACTACAGTGGCAGTTTAAGCAGTAACTTCTAAAGTCTTCCACCACTCTCTGTGCAACACAAGAGCCATAACAGTTTTATCCTGTTTTAAAATCAATAAATAGCAGCTTAGGTGACATCTGACAAGGCAGAAAGCTCACACTTCTTCCCATGAACATTCTGCCCTCTGGTATTGCTGCTACATTTTACCATCATGCAGTTCAGAGAGAATTATATACCTATTTCCAAAGTTTAAAAAAACAACCCCCTCCTTCCCAAATATGGCCCAAAGCTGTTATGAAGCAACTTATTTTTAGAAAAAGCATTTATGCAGATACTTAATTTTAATTAATAGTCTCACTGACTTCAACATTTGCACAGCAAGACAACTCCACGCTTCAATTAAAGCCTGCACAGAAATGCTGTGCTGATTCATGGCCAAAAGCATGACAGGAACATCATTATATAAAATGCTCATAAAATTTAAAGAAAAAAAATGTAACAGGAACCTCACCTTTAAACAGAACATTAAGCACTCTCTAAACCTCACAGCTTGAGCAGAACTTGCAGGCTGCTGAATATGTGAATGCTAGGGGTAAGATGCATTCAATGCAATTATTTCAGAGTGGGCAAAAGAATTGTGGGGACAGATCTTAAGTGGAGACTACAGCAGGCCCAGGTCTCCATCCTTGGTATCTGCCATCTGCCATGGCTGGGTTTCCAGGACTGGAACATTCTTTACCAGGAAAGTGGAGGCAGTTGCACCTTTACTTCTGATCTTTTTCCATTGTTCACACAGCACATAAATGTATTTCTATCAATAACCAATATTTCTATCAATATCAAATAATTATACCCAGGCCAGTTCAATCAGATTATTCTGGGCATCTTCAGCAGACATTCACTTCCAGTGAAGAGTCACTCTGAGCTGCAATTTTGCTGTTTATAATATACCTATAATAAATCTAATTTTGAAATAATATGATACCTAAGAAACACAAAGCTTTATTTTCACTGTCTATGTAATATCATAAATTAAGCTTTACTTTTTAGGCAGAATCCATAAAGAGAACTGGCAACAATTTTTTTGTTACAATACTCTGGTCCTGTTTATAATCAAAACTGTGGCACCTGATGGCCTCTGACTCAGAATTTTAGAATTGTAAAAAAAACTCAGAAGAACAGAACAGGTAACAGAACTCAAGTAATAAACAGATAGAAAAAAAGCAGGTAAAAAAGGAACACCTGAGCGTTTTCCTACAGGAGTAATTTCTTCCCAGGATATCCACTTGTCTCCAGCTCAGCACTAGCCTTGCCAGCCTGCCCACACATGAGCTAAAATAAAGCCCAGCCAGACCTGCCTTGGCTCTGCAGAGCACCAGCTTGTGCATTTCCCCAACCGTTTCACACCTAATTTACAGAGTACATTTATCCATCCCCATATCGCTGAGATCTAACCTGGAGAGTGACTAGAATCAGAATCACTTAATTGATTAACACTTAAGTGAGATGCAGAAAGCAAACAGAACACACTGGAAGACTTTCTGAAAATGCATTATTTTTATTCTGACTCCATTAAGCAGCCCAGCACTTTTGATGGATTAATGAAAGAACTATCAAGAAATAATACAGAGGAGGAATGCTGAGAACATGCCAACACATGATGAAGTGCAGACACCTTTCTAGTAGTAATGAGTCAAGCCAGGATGTTCAGAGAACTACAGGGACATGTGAACTTGCCCACTTGATCAGTCACAGAGTTCATTTGATTTTTATGAAACAGCATTTTGGTAATTCCTCTCTGGATCACAGACTCTAGTACTCAACAATTTACAACACAGTCATTATTCCCACAAAACTCACAACACATTTTTTCACACAGAAAAGTCTACTAAACATTCAGAACTGAAAACATTCACCTTCAAATTAATACCAAAAAGCAGTCAATGAGCATGTGTATACAAGTAAGGATTATTTCCACAAACCTTGTGAAGCAAGACACAAGGTTTCATTTAAAGCAGGAACTGAAGACAAGCCCAGGAAGAGTAGGAGTAAATAAGTTTCTAAACAAACAACTTACAGAGATGCTTTTTAACAGGACCAGACAAAACATTCCTTACAGTTGCACTTACAAGCCAAAGCTGACCTCAGGCACCACACTGGGTATGGATGAGAACCTACGTGGATACTGACCTTAATACTACAGGAGCAAATTTTGCATAGGGGAGACTTGCTGTTGAACAAATGTTTTCCAATGTATTAGGCACAGAGAAGCTTTTTTTCTGCATCAAGAACCACACGTCACATTCCTTAAACTGTTTCTTTTCTTGACCAAATACACTGTGGACAACCCAGAGAGGATGCCCCTCGGTGTTCCTCTTTGAGGTTCCCATCTGCAGTTTCCACTAACAATGAAAATACATGAATTTTTCCCCCCCCTCAAAAATCAGTCAAGTGCAAAAAAAAAATATTCTAAGTGTTTAGAGACCATCAACACTAAGGTCTGATGGAGTTTTTTACTGATGTTAAATCAAGTGCCACAGAGCCCACACTAATGCAAAAACAGGGAGAGCTGAGGATGACAAGCAGCAGGAATGGCTGTGTAAGATGCATGAGAATCCTGGAACCAAACTAGTGACTGGTCTAATTTAACACAAAGGAAAATAAACACTAATTCCACACTTACCAGGCCTTCCTAGATCTACTTATGCATAAAGGAGATGAGATATATTTAACTGTGTATACCAACATCAATCACAGGTGAAGAACTTCACTTGTGACCCTGAAACATCTGCAGCTCCTCTCACAACAGGGATAACATTAAGGCCATAATTCCAAGCAGAATCACTGTCCAGCCAGACACAGAATGATGCAGAACTGTTCACTTGCATCACACCACAGTCCAGACATTTTCTCCACTTACTCCTGGACCTTTTCACCAACTCAGGAGTGAACAGACAAGGGGAAGGGAGCCGGCCCACAAAAATAATAATGGTCCACATCTCAAAACCCAAACTGTAAATCATCTCCCTGATCATAATGAAATGAACCAAAAGTTTAATAAGACTGGACACATTTTTCTTTGTCCTCCATAGACTAAAGAACAATTAAGAGGCTGGAAGCTGAAAAGTGACTTAAGCTAAAGTTACACAATTGTAACAAAATTCATTTGGCCACAGGAAAGCATTTACATATTTAACACAGGCTATTTTAAATAGATTTATATTGGCCTAAAAATAGCATCTTGAATAGATTATTATTGCAGTAAAACACTTGCTTTATACCTGAGTAACAAGATCACCAAATGTAAAAACCCCCACACACCCCATGCAGAATGTGCAGGCTCTTAATCATTTCTCTCTCTCTGCCTCAAACTCCAAGTTACAGAGCTTTAGACCACCATATTCACTTAAATAAAATTCAGACTATAATTTTCTAATATTTTCTTTACAGTTAAATACAACACTGGCCAGTGCTTACCAGGTTACAATGCTAAGCAATTCAAGTAATAATCACTATGATAAGTGTGTAATCAAATGCCCATTTGCCTTGATTTATATGAACCATCCCATTTGAAGTCACTGGGAAAGATCATATTTTTCCTGATCTGAATCAGTGCTCAGTCTGAACTTAGGCACTTCATTTTGGTTTTTTTTGCATTAACCAGAATCAGTCTTCGCACACAGTGGAAGATGCCTGGGGCTGCACAACCCTCTGCAATCTCAGCAACTGGCCCTATCATTCCCTGCGATAGTTATGCTGAAAAAAATAAGATCAACCAAATTTCCAACTGCCCTTCCAACTGTGGGAGAAGCAGATCAGCCTATTCTTCACTTCTGAAGAAAAAAGGCTAACCTTTCATATGAAATACAGATCATTAACACTGGATACACAACTATTTTGATGCTCGCTTTTTGTCTGTATAACTGGGATTTGGTTGTACCTATTTCAGGACCTTCTGTACTTTATATCTATGGTCTTTAAGGTCCCTTCCAAACCATTCTACAATATACATATATGTGTACATATGCACACACACTATTAGCTTCTTTTCAAAACTAATGTATAATGGAGGGCTGCTTACTGAATCAGAAGGCACCCATCCAATATTAAGTCATTTCTCTTATTCTCAAACTACTGTCCTGATGACAAACTATAATTTATCAAACAAGTTTCCTTGTAGTTTGCCCTGACTGCAGAAATCACTAAACCACACAGTAGGGATTGGGAAAAGTAGGTGCAGAGTGTGCCAGTTGGCTCACTAGGAAGTGTTACTTAGTTTCACCACAAGCCACAGTTACTCTGTCCCATGGAAAGAAAAATCTATTCAAGGCTGTTGACTGTCTTCTGGAATATAAAGTCTAGACCCAAAACTCATATTGTATCATCTAAATTTATGCAGCAAAACAGTGTTTAATCAAGGGTGGGGTCTGACCTAGCAACAGCCTACTACATTTCCCTTACTTCAAACATACCTAACATACAGAAAAGGACTGATGTTGTATCAGTCTTTACAAACAGCAACACTGGCAAATAAAGTACATTATTTGGGGAGTCAAAACCCATTTAAGTAAAATTTGTGGCTCAAAAACAGCTCAATCTTTTTTACATTTTGAGACTGCTTTAAGAATATAATTGCTTTCTTTGAATATGACATAATACCTGCCAACTCTCCAAAAAGTGGAGAATAAAAGGAGTTTCAGGAAAGATTTGGGGTTAGAAGACACCAGTATCAGAGTAATGAGACAGTTACCTGATGAAAGCAGAGATGGTGAAAAATATGATCAAATCTGTGTAGAAAAGTGGTTAACGGGGGAAAGGAGGTTGGGATTGAAGGCTTAAACCTAGCAAACTGAAAATATAAAAATTTTGATCCCCTGAATTTTTATGCAATTTAATGCTTGGAAAACAGAGACACAGCTTCAGCCAGGAGGCCAAGAACTACTTAAGGGCTGAAACACCATAAAACACTTAGGTCAGACTGGCTTTCATGCCATACCACAGAGTACAACAGAAGAGTCTCAGCAGAAGTAAGTCCTCCTCCTTTGTAAACCCACCACCATATCAAAATAACATCACTAACATTTGAGGTTCAACCTCTCCCACACCCATGTCTTGGATGACCTGCTTGGAAGAGCACTATTCCCTAAATCTTCAAACAAGTCTGGGCTAAGGAGGTATGCACATCCAAAACAGAGATTTAAAACATAGCAACTAAAAATGCCCCAACATCCCCATGTACTATTCATTGCCTGGAAACAAAGCTCAATAACAGAAATTATGATTTTTATTGACAACACAATTTTGGGTACTAGAGAGGCTGAATGAAATCACATCATTTGCTTTTGTGCAAACTCTCACATTATGTAAGTTAGATGCAAACACAGTTATGGGAACAACTGACTTCTCATTTCTAAGTGTGTCCACATTCCAATTAGAATAAAATCATAGAATTCCCAAGTATCTGAAAAGAAAACTACATTAAATTATGAGAATTCCAAAGTCAAACACCCACTTTGAGAAGTACTTTAGCCTGATTTGCACTCACCTGATCTACACTCACCTTTTTTCAGAGACTAACTGCAGAAACAGCACCCAAAAATTATATTTTTGACATAAATGATAATTTCTTAGGCTCATTCTTTTCTATTCCATTCCATATTCTTCCAAATAAAAACTGCCCAAAAATACTTTGCATGAAAAACTAAATGTTCCCAGTGACAACTCTGATCACATCATTCTTTGCACACAAAAACTGAAAGATACAACAACAGCAAGAACCACGAGTTATTCTTATAACTTCAAGACTAAACCCTAAATATAGTAGGTTTTCAAATTCTCTTTCCTAAAATTCAAGTAATATGGTCATCGCTTTAACCAAAAGCCAGCAAAGTACAACTTGTATTGTGCTGCAGGCCATAAAGGGAATGTTCTTTATTTGAGTCATGGTTGGATGAAGATGAAAAGTAGTTTTAGAAAATTTACAACAGTTTTGACACTACTGTGTGTTTCTCGTTACAAGTTATCCCTCTCTATTTATCAGACTGACTCCAGACCTTTCATTACCTCCAAAAAGACAATTTTTATCAATTCTTCATGTCCTTATAGCTAACCATAGGAAACTGCATAGAATACAGGGAAAAACCCTAGTTGAGAAAGAACATGGATAAGAGAAGGACCACAGTGGCTGCTTCACTAAGGCAAGAGAAGCTACAGTTTAAAAGCAACATTTAGCAATTAATTTACCTTTAGCACAGCACTCAAGTGACACTGTGTTCCCATTTATCTATCCTCAGTAACCAGTCTGCTATAAAAAAAAAATTTCCCAAGTAAAGAGATTTTACTTAAAATTATCAGATGCCCTTTCTCCTCTTCTCCACCCTAAACTGACACATCACCAGCACTGCTTCCAGTACTTCACAGCAGAGACCTGTATTCTGCTTGTGAATCCCATGGAAATCTTTATTTCTCTACCCCAAGCAGAGCTTTCCTCAAAATTAAACTGTTCTTAGACTCATTTCTGGAGAGTATTTGGGAGGCTTGGTTTCACAAGAAACAGGTTGTGCTCACCTGCCTGTGGCAGTCTTCGTTCACTTTGTAAACTGAGACACTGGGTTTACAACAGTCTCAGTCATGGAGCAGTTTCAATACTTAATCTTCTAAATTTGACTTTCTGAAAGATGAATTACCAGCCTTCATGTCAGTCTTTACTGACTGCACCAAGATGCAAATACAGGTCTACAACATGACTACATTATTTTATTGCAGGGCAAACACCAGCCTGCAGGAAATATCCCTGACGTGAGACTGTGCAGGTGCCTCGAGGAGCCACCATGACAAGGAATTTTTTAAACAGAACCTGAAAGGGCAAGGAGAGCCTACAACTGATTCTGGAGCTTCCCAGATGATCCCAGGATGCTAAAGCAGAGGTAGAAATGTAGGTAGTCTGTCACCACATGCAACAAAGCCTTGCAGGAGCAAACAGAGCTCCGACCTTCCTGCAAGGTGCCACAGCTCCAACTTAGAGGTAAGGCCTGTAAGAGACAAGTGACTGCTGCTGTTTTCAAAGACTTGAGACTTAAAGGCTTGGTTAGCCAAAGATTTTCTCTCCTTTTTTTCAGATACTGTTTTCTGTGGGATAACAAAAACGCTTCCAACTTAGGTGATTCTTCAAAGGACTTCAGGGAACAGCTGGAGATCTTGGCAAGATGCTGGACAGTAACACAAAGGCATGAAACACCTACACTGCAATAAGATCAGCTCAGACAAGATGTCCCAACTTGGACATACAATTAAGTGTCCCATTAATTTTCTTGCATCTGTGTACAAAGACTTTATGTGCTTACATGAAAACTCAGTAAATTAAAGCTAACATGACATGAGCTACAACAGCACTTTTCTACCTATGAGAAAGAATCAAACCATTGTTCCTATAATTTCTTTTCCCATGATTTAAAAGGGTTTCTGTACACCTTCTTTGTGAAATAAACTGAGTAATCATTACCTCATCACAACATTTTCCAAACACTTATCACTATGCACTGCTCACAAAGAAGAATCACTAAAACCTTTCCTCTCAAAGCAAGACAGAAGCAAAGGCTTTGTCACTTCTTCACATAACAGAAGTTCTCTGAGCAGTTTACCAAAAAATCAAGATATATTATTTCTCAAAGCAAAATAGCACATTGCACTTGGAAGATGTGTGCTCTCCATACTGAATAACACCTGTTACATACCTGAAGGGGTTTCTTGAGCAAGCCAAGTCTCCCCAGGTGGTAATTACACTGATCAAATCATCCCCATACATGTTGAAAAAACAGAGAGCAAGAAGTAAAGGTAGTTTTTAATAGATCAACAGCTTCTTCTAAATTCATTCAGCACATGAAAAGAATAAACATGGAAAATTCTGGCAATACATTAAGGCAATTCTTACACCCAAACAATCTGATAATGTAACATTGTGTACCAAGCCAGTTTTTTTCATAAATAATGATCTAAACAGAATACTAGTCAATTCACCAAAAGATATCAAAGATACCCCTTTATTACAAATGATCCAAGTATCCCCCTTGAGGCTATGACTATCAGAAAACATTTAGTTCTCTCCAGCCAATAATTTTTGGATCTGTTTTATTATGAAACTGTAACACATTTTCAATAACTTTTAGCCTTGCTATACAGAGCAACACAATTTCCCAGAACCCTTTGGAAAAACCTGACACACAAAATGATTCTCAGTCAACTTGTGTATCATTAAGCTGAAAAAAACCCATATATCGGATCATTTGATCACTGGAGAGAATGGCAAAGTATTGGGAGCTTCAGGACAGATGGACGAACTTCAGGTCATATAAAACACTACCAAGGCTGTATTTGAAGAAAAATGTGAAAGTTTGTGAAAGTGCCCCAGGTGAAAATACTTTGTGTTGCTAAGAAACATCATCCCCGATGATGGATGAATTAAATTGTCTCAGTTAGCAGAGCCAACTCCAGGCATCCCTCGTTTATTAGGAGAATGTTTTCTTGTACTGGTAATTTATTTCAACAGCTACATACAAATAAAAAGCCCTACCTTAAAATGAAACTGAGAATTTCAGACTTGCATTATTGATGCTAGAAAACAGATTAGTTTACATCTTGAACAGAATTTAATAGCTAACATTTAACAATGTAAACTCTAAAAATGAATATTAATACATCCAGACTATTAAGAACTTACTTTAGGATAATCTGCAGTGAAATATACTGTTCAACTTCCAAAATTACTCTATGTACAATCTAGTGAAGAACAAAACTCTTCAAATATTTCCAAGCACTGAACATTATCAATATTCAGGTAATCAAATTTTAAACATCACTGAGAGAAAAGCATATTCATTTGTCCTGTATTATGATGACAGCAACATAAAAACTGTGCATGAAAGAAACTATGCAAACCACCTGCTTTGGTCATGTGGACACTGTCTTAATGTTTCATCCAGTTACTTTCTTGATGTCTTACTTACAGTTTCTCCTGCAGGACAGATTTGTGAACTTAGAGCAGTGTATCTTTGCTTTTCTGAAGTGTTTGCTGCTGAACTCCCACAGATCATACCTGCTTCACCTGCCATGCACTGCATTGAGCGAAGTCCTTTCAAAGGTACAGGGGGAACAAAGGAAGGCCACTGACTTCTCTCTTCCCACCATCTGCACATCAGGCCAGAGGAGCTCACCTGAAAGGGGAAAGAACAGCAAGCACATCTCACCTGGCACAGCCTTCAGAGCAGGACTCAACAGCGGAGGAGAAGCACAGCGAGCAGGGAGCCCCAATGTAAGAACAGTCCCGAGGTCAGGAGCAGCCCCACAACTGCTGTGCAGAGATGAGGGAAAGGGCAGGGCTTCCTTCATAACCCAGAGAGAAATATGCACAATTTTATGCCACCCAGAAACCAACACAGTTGCTGCACTGAAAACAAACCAAGTGCAAAGACCCATTTTCCAAGAACACAGCTGGCAAAGGGGAGAGTCATTAAAGAAAATGAATTTTCATTTGTCTGATGCCAAGGCTTTGGGGTTTTTCTTCCTATTTGCTAGATTGTGTTCTAATGATTTCAGGTTAGAAGTCCCAAATTTTAGGCCTACAGAGTCCAATTTAAGGAAAAAGGTGGAAAACCCTCTATAAACTGTTCTTTGGATCACATCACAGCTTCCAAGTCAGAAATTACCATGCACAGTTACATGCCAGTAATACACTCAGCTAGTCAATCCACAGAGCAGCCAGAGAGGCTCTTCATCCCAAATAACCCCACCACAGAGCAGAGTTACCACCAGAGAGCCCGAGGAGAAGTATTTAACAATGATACCAATTTGGCTGCACTAGAGGAGATGTGTTTCCTGTGGGCCTAATAAGGAGGAGCTTTACAATCTGAGCAGAAGCCTTTCAAAACCTCAGAGGACATGTCTTATCTATACCACTTCTGCTTCTGGAATCCCAGAAATCCTGAAGACAGAAGGCAGATCAGACTGCAGCTTTCCTAGGCACAGATGTTGCAATCACATCTGCCTTAACTGTAAGCCACAGTCCTTGTGACTTCCCAACTCTGTCAGCATCTCTTAGTTGCTTTGGTTCTGGAAACACCAAAAGGCAGAGGATAAGTGTTTCTGATCACATCAGGTGTAGTAAAACACCAACATACAAGAAACACATCTACAGATTATGTTCCAAGCAAGTATCAATAAAGAGAAGGTTTTTGAAGCAGAGAGCATTTCTTCCCTTCCTCCCTTCTCCACATGCTTCACAAAACAACACTTCAAATCAGACCTGACTGATCAAAGTCTTTTCTTAAAAGTGTTGACCTAGCAGCCATGAAGAATGACCATTCATGGGTCAGACACAGAAGTATAATTAAAGATAACTTTTACACACCCCTCAGAGAAACTGAGTCATCACTGACCCAGGAGTGCAGATCCACAAAAACATTCTCCAAGCTGTTTTCTTTTAACTCATTAAAAATTCCCTCCCTAAACACCTATAGCTACAAGATGTCAGATCTAATTTGGCCAGTTTCAGGTTTTGCAGTGCAAGACTGGCACAGACAGAAAGAACCAAGACCAGCAATGGCCCCAAAGACAAAGAGAATCAGAGCACAACCCAGCTGTTCTGTGACTCCAGCTCTAAAGGTTGGGTCTGCAACAAGGAACAGGTTGCAGGACTCTGAATATAATAAGCTTCTTCCTCTTGGCATTTTCAGTGCAGGATTATTTAATGTTTTCATTTATTACTTGGATGATGAACAATACAGTTGCAAAATTTGGTAGTTACCTGGGAAATGCTGCAAGCATTCTGGGAAAAGAGTTAGAATTGAGAAAAGTGGGACTAAGGGATTAACAACAGAACTGAAACTGGAGTTTTAATACTGAACACCTAAATTTTAAAAATCCAATTTATAATAATAATGATAGGAGCATCATATACAAAAGATGGTAAGATTCATTCTGTACATCACTGATACTAAGGTTGTAGACTATGTTCAGGTCTCAATACAGATAAAGGAAACAAGAGCTCAGAAGAAAACCTAAGCAATCTGGAAGAGTTACACAGCAAGTAAAAAAAAAGAAAAAAGGTAAGAAAGAGGAGACAGACTTCAAAACAGGTTAACAGCAGTTACAAGAATCACACCCCACTACTGCAATATCCACAGCAGGAAAAAATAAAAAAAAAACAACCCAAGAAGCTTAACAGGTTAGGAAAAAAATTAGAATAGTATTAGAGGAAATATGTTACCTCTAGGGATAGCTAAACAAGGGATTAGGTTATGGAGGGGTTACACAAATCTCCACTGATTGTTTTTAAGACCTAGTAAGAAGAACATGTCAGGAATGGCCTGTACATCTCTCTCTGGCTTGACACTGAACTACACGCTCACACATACAGTACAGGGCCTCAGCACAGAGCAATGACCTCCAGAGATCCCTGTTTTCTTTCCTAAACTTAAAGGCTGCACAAGTTTAGGCTCCTGCCAGGCAACTCAGCAGGTGACCTGACTGCTCCTTAGAGCTCCAAGCAGGCTTTTGATATCTCTTTTCTAAATAGCACAGGCAGGCTGTGATTGACAATGTTCTCTCACATGAAGCATGCTACCTTAAATGTGGAATACTCGGAACGATCTGCCAGGGAAATAAAGTCAAGGTACAGAGAAGGCAACAGCAACTGATCCCAGGAATCCAGTTCTGGGAAGGAAATCACAACTGCCAAATCAGGCAAGGATGCACATCCCATTAGCACCTAGAAATACAGACAGTTACATTTTCTCTGCTAGCACCTCCAATAAACAAGCCTTAATAAAAAGAAGTATTTAACAAAGTACTTAGAGAAATAAGGAGGGAAGGTTTGACGTTCCTAAGCTTATTTTCGCAGCAGTATGAAAGGAAATGAGGTAGAGTCAGAGCTAATTCTCCTTATATAATTTCACATGGAATGATTAGTTCTGCCCCAACAGTAACAGCTTTCCAGAGGGTCCTACTTGTCGCCAAGATTGCATACAGATGCTCTAAGTGTAGCTTCCCTATTCTCCACTGACAACCAACTTAAAAGGCCAATATAATATTCATTTTACTATAGAATGAAACTCACAGCGTGAATAGTAAAATAATGTCAGAGCTACCATGAAACTGCAGTTGCATGTTGGGGGCTGTGACTTTTAAAAGTTTAATCACAAAATGGATTCACAGAGAAGAACTTCAAGAGCAGCCTGGTGCTTCAGCAACATCCCGTGGTCACTAAGGTTGTCCAAAAGCTGTGGCTGGACAAGGAGAGGGCAAAGGCACAGAGGAGCATTCGTGTCACATGCCCTGCTGAATATTTTCCTTTAGAAGGCAGGTTTCAATCATTACTGTGTTAATGCACCCCCTCTCTTAAGCCTGATTAGGACAGACATTCCACATGCTGAAGGTGGTGGAATTCCTAAGTCACCTGGGTCACTTCTGGGTGAAATACCAATTACTGGTAATTTATCACAACAAGGCCTACAAAAAGAAAGCCCTAAAAGACACCCCTCAGCCCAATGGTGAACATATCACACGGATAATCCTAAAACTCTTCGCAAAAAAAAACTTGTAATAGGTATTAGTACTCTTATAAAGCACTGCAGTGCTTTGTGTTTAATCCTTGAATAGACACTGGTAGAAAAGCCATACTCAATTCAAAAATTTCTACCACAAATTCCAGCTCAGCTACTTCTCCTGGTTTTTAGAATATATACATTTCAAATATACATAATAGTAAATTTAACTATCGATGAAAAATTTAAATCACATGCCAAAACAGCATGCAAAATAATAGCATATGAACTTTAAATGTGTGTGTTTTGCAGTTTTTAGCACAACCATTTGTTTTACAAAAGACCTACAGATTAAATACAAAGTACACTATTAGTTTTAGGCACAAGAACAGCCATTTTTTATGCCTTGCCAGAAATAATGACTAATTAGGCCAGCACCACCCTGCAGTCATTTCCATAAATCTTGCCTTTACATTTAAATCACACAACAAGAAGAAAACTGACTTAACAACAACAAGAGCATATTTCTCATTAAAGTTTTCTTAAAGCAAGATCAGGACAAGAAATTATTCTGTAAAGTCAACAAGCTGATGTTATTGCTTATTTGGAGAACTTCAACTCAGACCAAACAGAAGTTTTACTCTGAAATTTGCTGTATTAAACTGCAATCCTGCAGTCAGACAGGGAAAACTTTCAACTGGGAAATCACAAAACACAGAATTTCACAGGATTTTTATGGATTTCTTATTTTGCAAAGTCATCTCACAGCATATTCCTTATGTAAACCTTGAAAAGAACCAGAACATAAAAGATGCAATATGTTCAACTACTTGTTGAATTTTTGTTTTCTGGCATATTTGTATGCAAAGTAAATATTAAAGCAGAAAGACACATAGGAAATACGATTCAGATGAAATGAGGGGCTGTACTTAAGATTTTTGTTTTTAAATTATGGGAATTATGGTGCTTCTGAAAAATCACTTGTTTAATTATATATACTGGGAAAAATACTTATAAAAACACCTTATTTTCACAATGCAACAGGGATTTTAGTTCTATTTTATTTACAAAGGTGTCACCTGGTAAATAACACCAATAAAACAGATTCAAGATTTATATAGGCACATACTCCACAATAAAATTATTAACACACAACTCTGAAGTTAGCTTTTTTCCCTCCCCCAAAACTGATTGGAAAGAACAGGAAAAAGGGGATATTTTTCTAAGAGGTGGTCTGGAAATGGAGCTAAGTCACACCATCACTGCTCTGCCTAATCATCCATTCTGAGTTTTAAGCACTCCCAAACATTTCCTTTTGCATGTATGCACAGAGGTTTATGATATTCTGGAAGTTCTTCCATACAATGGCTTTACAACAGGTCTGTTTCTAATATGTACATTTTATTAGGCTTTAGGAGGATTAACCAAAATTCTTAGTTCTTGAGGAAAATAAGGCCTGGCAACAGCAAAGTCCTCAGCCTTCATTCCAACATGCTTGACCACTGAATCCTGCCAGGGTGAGTCATGCCCAACACGGGACATGGATTCCATCCCAAGAAGGAATAAAACACTGAATCGTATTAAATCTGCATCCAATTACTTAGGCGTGAACTCGAAGGGTGTGTTTTTATCTCAATGACAGCTTCTAAAAATGACTGTGAAAGAAATCTTGCACTCTGGATGGTGTTTTATCCATCAAGACCATGACCACCACACATTTTCTGTTGCCAGAGGCATGGCCAAAGTGACCTTCTTAAGAACCACTGCTGCACCTCCAAGAAGAAAACATTCCCATGGCATTTAGGGCAATTTCATACTTGTAATATTGAGCATCAGTAACACAGACAACCTGCCGCACAAGCAGGCACTGACTGCCCAAAAATAATTTTGGAACAAAACTGGAAAACAGCACGTGAAGCCACACTGGTCACACTGTTGTAGAGCCACAATACATACAGATGTTTTCAGATGCAAAACTAACTAAATTCCCCTTTTTTTGGGCACCCTAACATTAATTTTTTCACAATTCAGCAAATTACATATGTAATAAATTTTGCACATTTGATTATATGCAATATGTAATACACACACAGATATTTAAATCAAAGTTGCTTATACAAGATTGACTTACTTTGGGATTTATGTATCACAACTGCTTGTGTTCTATGTTTGGACCCTAAAACAATAATTATTGGGGGGGGGGGGGACCAAACCACACTTTGTGCCTGGCCTTGCCTGTTTTCCTCCAACTTCTGCATTTCATCATTAATGTTACATACTTCACTGTTAATTTTAGACATTCCTCCCGTTCTCATTTGGACATCAAAGAGCTACTTGTACCCAAAATACCAGCAATCTGAAATCCTGGCTTCCCTACTTATTGTCACTTATAACTTGAAAAGATCTTTGATTTCTTGCCTACAGGAAATATTGCTGATCAAAAATAAAACATATATATGCTCCCATGAATTCCTATAGATGGGGTCCAGGATTTACAATAATAGACTGAAGACATGGTTTTCAGATTTACATTTCCTACTCTGCCTGGTGCTTCACACGTTTATTTTTACTTTCACATCTGACATGCAGCAATATGGCCAGCTAAGGTGTACGTTTAAGACATCCTTTGATATAAATCCATGGAGAAGTGAAATTCACACCAGGTTCTGTGTCCTTGCAGCACTCAGGCCCCGCTTCCCCACCGATAACTGCTCCGCTTACGGATGGCTGGGGGCAGCCCAAGGCTGGCTCTCCACAGCCCCTCGTTAACAATTCTGCCACCAAAGATTAAAGTGATCTTCCTGCTTTACAAACTCGGGAGAGAACATTTCTCACATACAAATGGCAAAGAAAACCAACATGGTAGCCAGCTTTTTTTCTTTCTGAAATGCATGCTGCATGAGTTCCTAACAGCCTTGAGTATATATTTAGAGTTTACCCTTCAGTTTTGCAATTTTTTTAAATTAAACATAATAGTGAGTTATACAAGCAATTCCAAACAATGAGAGACTCACTCTGTTCAAGTCAGCAAATCATTTGCTTTGCTTTTGTTACTACTCCCACTACACAACAGCTCCTGTCTCAAGCAGTAGAACAGTCAACACTAAGATGTAGTTATTTATACCAGCATTACAGAATAGAATCATTCAACAGTTCGGGTTGGAAGAAAACTTAAAGATCATCTCATTCCAATTCCCTGTCATGGGCAGGGACACCTTCCACTAGACCAGGTTGCTCCAAGCCCTATCCAGCCTGGCCTTGAACATTTACCACTACTACAACTAAGAATAACACACATACCACTAAAAATCAAACCTTAAAATATATTTTCAGTGTGTTTCCCTACAACAGAACACAGTTCTGTTCATGCAGGAATGTATATGTTACATATGCCAACCCAATTTTTATAGAAACAGCAGTTACCACATTCATTTAACCAGGTAACATATCAAGTCTATGGACAAGACTTCCTCATTGCAACTGGAAGAGATAATTCAAGACAATATTCCAGATCAAATATTTGCTCAACAGCTGTAGGAGAGATGCTTTACCACCATGGCTCTCCCAACCTGGACTTCATGGGATTGTTTTGGACAAACATATTCTGATCTTGTGAAGCCAAACAATGAGATGCATATATACTTCACTTCTCTTCTGTACGTTAGATTCCAGCTTACAGACAGTAAGGAATTTAAATACAGCAGCTAGCTCTAGAACTCCTGGCCTTCTCTATGTCAGGAAGTGCTTGGCATTATTACAGCTTCCAACAGCCATTCAGGTTTTGCACAAGCAGCTGATTCCAAGAACCCCAAGTGAAGGAAAGTACACCAAAAAAGTGCTGCTTTGATGATAAAAATCATCTATTTAGACACTTTCACCAGTGCAGGACATTGGTCAGAGACCACAAACCTTCACTGCTCTGATCAAAATAGAAAGGAACAAAGTCAATTCTGGAAACTGGGACAAAGGCCTAAAATGCTCAAGGCATGTGGCTCTGAGCTATGGGCTCAAAGCACTTTGCAGTCACAGGGCATAGAAAACATTTATAAAAAGCTAAACCAGGAACTTTTTGTTTTCATATTCTCAAATTTTATTGAGCAAAATGTTTGAGGATAGTTTATTGCTTTTACCGGCCACTCCAAAGTGGGCCTCCAGCCAGCTAGGTCTTTAAAATATGTCTATATCTCTGGTTTTAAAACAATGTTAAGGAAGTTGTATAACTTTTACACTGGCATCTGAGTGACTTAGCAGCAAAAGCGACAGGTTTCAGCTGTAACACAGGCACTTTGCAAGCTACAAGGCACCACTTTCCCAACAGCACCTGTTGCACTTGGTATCGATCCTAATGCAGGCAAGGGATCCACAAGGGTTAATTAACAGGTGTGTAACTCAGGGCAAATCCCAGGAGACTGAAATTCAGGTGTACCAGAAATCAAACTGTGCATTTTATCAGCTGAGGGAGGAAGTTAGCGCTCCGTTTGTAAAGTACTAACACGCTGAGCTGAGCAGAGCTCTCTCCCTAGGCTCCTATCATTAAACGGGGAAACTGACCAGAAAGTTTGCAAACAAGTCAATTACAAAGCATACTTATATATTGCTACATTTGTAAACACCAAGGTGTTTATACTATGTTGAGAATAACCTTCACTTTCTTATATACGTACAAACCCCAAATAAAAGCACTGATTTAAAATCCAACATGCCCTTAATTGATTTGTGCAACCTGGATTCACAGCATTTGAACTGACTATAATACACCTGGACTTTCAAGAAGGGGAAAAAAGGATGAGGCAGGAATACACTCTACATTAGGCTTCGAAAGCCTCAATTAAAATTCAAAATTGTACTTTGTATAGAGGCTCCTTACATAAAAACCCTGTCATGGTTAAGATTTAAGGTTAACCAGGTTAATAGAGTCCAATAAAATAGCTCTATTGAATTATGCTAAGCCATTGTTATAACCCACACTAAAATCTGCTACCTGACTATTGGGCTCAACTCTGAACCATAAATTAAGCTTCAAACTCTTTTCTACGCTTCTTTAAAAAAAGAAAGCATATGCTTTTGCACCTTTAAAAGGTTTCTCTCCTCCAGTCTGCTACTCCAGTCACCACAGTCATGTGTTAAAAAACTTGTGCAGACCTGCCAAGTCCCATTCATCCCAGACACACTTTCCTAAAGTTGGGATATGTTTATAAAGTAGATTTAAGCAGCTCCTCTGCTGCAAAGTGTTCTGTTCCACGGCATTCTTAGCTTAAAATAATAAAACCGATATCCTAAAATATACACATTTTGTAAAAGTAGTATTTTTTATGTTTTTGTTTTTCTTCTTCTATAAAGCCTGATGGAATGCCAAAACTAAGGGTGCAATTTTTCCAGACAGCTTCACCAGCAGAAGTGCTTATACGTATAAACATTTTAATTTTGATACGTGGAATCAACCCGGGTTCGGATTTCGCCGCTCCCTTTAGCTGCTCACAAAAAGCAGCCCCTGCCCTGCACACCTTGTATGTCAAAGCAGAGGGGCAAAAGAAGAGCGTCTGTAAGAAACACCCTCCCCACGAGCACTCCGAACGCGCGGGCCCCGGCGGCGGCTGCGGCGCGGTTCCCCCGCGGGCCCAGGCCCGGCCAGGCCGCGCTCCCCGCCCGGCCCCGGGAAGAGGCCGGAGCCGCCGCAGCCGCTGCCCGCGTTCCCGGCCCCGCCGGCAGCCATGTTAGAGCGGCGGGAGGCGGCACCGCGGCTCCCCGGGGAGCGGCCCCTGCCCGCCCGCGGCGCTCGGGGCACGGAGGCCGGGTTCCCCCGCCCAGCCGCGGGCCCGTGCTCGGCGCGGCCGCAGGTGCCGGGAGCCGCGGCGGGCGGAGCCGGCTCCTCTGGCTCGCCTCGCCCAGCGCGGCGGAGCTCGCCCGGAGCCCCCTCTCCGCCGCCGGTCCTGCCGCCGAGTGCCCGCCCCGCTGACCCCTTCCCTCCCTCCCGGCTGGCGCGGGCGGCCCCGCTCCTCACCCCACCCCGAGGGCGCTCACCTCCTCCTCACTCCCTCCTGGAGACCGTCGGCACCGACGCGCCGGCGTCCCGGCCCCTCCCTCAGCTCAGCGCCGGCCCCCCCTTCCGCCCCGCCGCCCGGGGACCCTCCCTGCCCGCGGGGACAGCGGGACGGGCCCCGGGGGCTCCGCCAGGGACAGCCCGGCTGCCGCTGCGGGGCACGGGGAGAAGGAACCCAGAGCGAAGTGATGGGGCGGGAACCAGACCGTGCGAAGAAAGCGATGAACCCCTTTGCTAGAGTTTTGGGAGTAGGGAGGGGTGGGAAGAATATATAACAAGGAGTTGTGCACCAGGTGGGCTAAATAAAAGCAATTAGAAAGAAGATGGTTTTCTGTGAGAAGCAGCTGAAAGGAGTGACAATCAGGGCGGTTGCCAGTTAGATATGATTAGGAGGTGTGTGGTTTTTTCCCTATCTCAAGCCTTTTCAGGTGGTGCAGCTCCTGAGAGAGGCTGAGCAGGTGTTATCATAGAATCATTACAATAGATTCGTAAAATGGTTTGTGTTGGGAGGGACCTTAAGGACCACCTCGGTCCAACCCCTGCCATGGCCAGGAACACCTTCCACTAGACCAGGTTGCTCCAAGCACCATTTAGCCCGGCCTTGACCACTTCTAGGGATGGGGCAGACACAACTTCCCTGGGCAACTTGTTCCAGTGCCTCACCACCTTCCCAGTAAAGAATTTTTTCCTAATATCGAATCTAAACCTGCTCTCTTTGAATTTGAACCCATCCCCCCTTATCCTGTCATGACATGGTCTTGTAAGTCGTCTTGTCACATTTTTCCTGTAAGTTCCCTTCAGACGCTGGAAGGTCACAATGAAAACTACCTCAAAGCCTCCTCTTTTTCAGGCCGAAGAACCCCTGTTCTCTCAGCCTTATCTTGCTGGAGAGGTGCTCCATCCCCCTGATCAACTCCTTCGTGGCCTCCTTTGAAGGTGTAATTGTTACAGGCAGGAGTATCAACCCTCTTTTTCACCACAACGAGTAACAAACCTTCCAGAAAAACTATTTTAGGGGAGAAGTGTTTTGTCACACTGACTCAGTTTAGTGTGGTGTTATCTCTGGTATGTAGACAGAAACTTTTTTTTTTTTTTTTTTAATAGGAAGTCAAAATGAGTAACACCTAATGGAGTGACGAAGCAGAATTTCCAAAGAGTACAGCTGTGAGAAGCATCAACACCAGTAACTTGAGGATTATGTATTTTTTTTCCTACTCTGGCTAATCAGTGATTGTGAAAGAGTGACGAGAAGGCTGATTTGCATGAGAAATACCCTTAGGATAATGCAGTGTTTTGTTTCACAAGTTTTTAGGTTCAAAAATCCTAGTAAAGTTGTTTTCCAATAGCTTTCCACTGTCCTGCGCCTCTAAATTCCTGACACTGCCAAGTTATGGAAACGTGAAAACATCACAATGCACACTTCTTCATGGGTTTTACCTAGGCAGAAGTGGTAAGACCCGAAAATCTTTTAATATTTATCATGCACATTATAAATAATTTTATAAGGTTGTGTCTTTCAGACAGGGTGACAGATGAGGAGGCCTCCAGTCCAGCTGAATAATTTGCCCCTGGCATGTGCTGGAACACAGACAAGCAGGATGTTTCATCCCCAATTTATGGATAGAAAAATTGAGGCAAGGAAGTGAAGGCATTTATTTTCCAAGTGTAGAAGTGCTCATTTGTAAGCAGGCAATTTAGGCTTGAACTTTTTTTTCCCTTTTTTTTGAGGAAAAGAACCGTGTATATACAGTTCCCATTGAAACTACACTTGAGGCACCCAAGCAGAAAGACTTTGGCCATACTCTTTTGGGGTCCCGCAGCCCTAATCCCATGTTCTAATTGGCCAGTAATCTGTGGACAGATATTGTAACAGTTCCTTTAGAATATTTTTCTACTTCTCACTCATTTGCATACTAATGGCATAAAAATAGGCACTTCCTGCCAGTAATTAGTTGGAGCCCAGAATTTAAAGAAAGAAAAACACCACAGCATTATGGTAGACGGATGGTACTGAGGAAGCTGCAAAAAAGAGTCACTTCTCTGGTGCTCAGAAAGTGCCTTTAATTTAGAGTTCAAGGCTGGCAACTCTGTTACCTCTGTGTGACAGGGATTAACTGTTTGCTTGGCCTAATAACTTTGCCTCTAATGAGCCCCTCCAACTTTTTTCATGGCAAATCACTCGATCTGCACCCAGGCTTGCTGCTGTAAAATGTTTTTCTTTTTTTGCCTTTTTCCCAGAAGGAATAATGCTAGCAGTGAAGTCTGTGAGTAGAGTTCCTTGTGGACCACCGTGACTCAGACCAGCACAGAGGCTGCTCAGGCGTTCTTCACCTAATGAGGCATTGTGAAACCCATATCACATGAAGTCATGTGAAGTTCTAGGTTAAAAGAGCCCTTTAGGAGCTGCTTGTAAGTATGGGGTTATTTGACTTCTCACATGTAGGCCATAGACTTTACTGCAAACCAAGTTGGTGATAGCTGGAAATTTTCCTTTTCTGATATAGCAACAGAGGTAACTTTGGGTTTACATATCATAGAATCATGGAAGAGTTTGAGTCGGAAAGGACCTTAAAGATCATCCAGTTCCAAGTAACTTCAGTGAGACGGTGAAAGTTTCTTTTGCCGCTTTCATTCCCCTAACCTCTGGAGATCCTCAGTACATGGAGCTCCTAGAGTGGGTCCAGCGGAGGATACAAACACGATTGAGGGGCTGGAACATCTCTGTTACAAGGAAAGACTGAGGGAGCCGGAGCTGCTCAGCCTGGAGAAGAGATGGCTGAGAGGGGACCTCAACAATGTCTGTCAGTGTCTGCAGGAAGGGGTCAGAGCATGGACCAGGCATGCGGAGCAAGAACTGATGCCCAGGAAGTTCTACCTGAATATGAGGAAGAACTTCTTCCCTGTGCAGTGGCCAAGCACTGGAACAGAAATCAGAGAGGGTGTGGAGTCTCCCTCACTGGAGATATCCCAGAACTATCTGGATGCAATCCTGTGCCATTGCTCTGGAATCACCCTACTTGAGCAGGGAGGTTGGACCAGATGACCCACTGTGGTCCCTTGCAGCCTGACCCACTCTGTAATTCTCTGAAATAAATATTAAAGATTACAATCTCCAGGACCATCAGACCAACACCTTCAGCAAAGAATTAAAAGCAGAAACTCTTCCCATGGCATTACTTAGAAGAAATTCCAGCAATTACTGTTCCACCTACAACTGGACAATACTGATCTCCAGCAATGCAATCTAAAACTCGTGAGATGCAACTGCAGTTAATTATATACCTTTAGCTTATTTAACTATTTCAATAGCAAAGTAGTTATAATAAAAAATATCTCTAATACGTTGATTGTAACTATCAGTTTCTCTTCTCAAAGAACCATAGGATGGATTTAATAAAGGGTGTTTGTGCTCCTTTAGGCTGAGACCTGCAATGCAGAGTTTGGTTCCCTTAACAGGATCCAGAATCATAGAATGGCTTGGGCTGGAACGGACCTTAAAGACCACCCAGTTCCAACACCCCCTGTGATGGCCAGGGGACACTCTCCACTAGACTAAGTTGTTCCAAGCCCCATCCAGGGCTGGTCTTGGACACTTTCAGGGATGGGGCCGCCACAGCTTCTCTGGGCAATCTGTGCCAGGGCCTCCCCACCCTCACAGGCAGTAATTTCTTCTTAATATCCAATCTAAACTTAACCTCTTTCAGTTTAGAACTCTTCCACCTTGTTCTGTCATTCTAGGCCCTTGTCCAAACTCCCTCTCCAGCTCTCCTGGAGTCCCTTTAGGCACTGGAAGGTGCTGTAAGGTCTCCTTGGAGCCTTTTCTTCTCCAGGAAGAACAACCCAGCTCTCTCCTTTTTTGGAGACACTCCACCTTTCTTATACCTTTTTTATTTTCCCTTCCCTCTATCCATCCCACTTTGTTGCTAATCTTAAAGTCAAGCATGTGCCAAACTCTCTATTACATTGTGCTGAACTTAGAAGTGAAATTGTGTCGCTTTTTTTTTTTTAAATCTTGAAAAGCAAACCTTGTGAAGCTTGTATCCAGCAGAACTGTAGTGCCAGAAAGTATTTTCCTGAAAACTTTGAGACTGTAGCTTATTAAAGCACAGATCCTTAAGATGATTGGGTCTATTCCATTAGTAGATTTCTAAAGTGTGCAGACTGGATAAACAACAGTGACAGCTTGGGGAAGTGTATGCACCTGTTTATTAAAAAGACGTTAACAAGGGCAAATCTAAAATAAGAACATGCACCACAACCCAATTTTCAGCAAATTTTTATGCATGCCTACACTTAAGGTTACCAATGTTATTGGCAATTTCTCTCTCTCTTTTCTCTCTCAGAAGTACACGGCAACTGATGAGCACGGAGCATCTGTGGCAAAGGAAAAAAACACCATCTTCAAATTTTGAGGAGCAAACATGACCCTTTCTTTTTCTACTGTTTTCCACCCACATTCAGTTAGTGTGAGAGAAGAAAGAAAATTAAAAAAAAAAAAAGCAGAAATATTTTCTTCGCAGGGAAGGACTGAAGAATGTATTGTTCTCTCATTCACAAGCAAGCACTTTCATCATCTCTACTTTCATTTTGCTCTACATCATAAGTGACAGCGAGTTTTCTATATTTTACTGGTATAGCTTAGAAGGGGTCATGATTCTAAAAGTTCTCCTGCAGAACTGAGTCTTCTGTTTGGATGTATGCAAATTCCACAGCGCTTATGCCACTTGTACTTTGCAGATAGGTATAAGCATATGCAAAAATGGAGATTATATGTGTACATGCAAGTTTTCAGAATTAATCAACCAAGAATGTACAAAAACTACAAATGCTTTGCTGAAATTCAGCTCAAAATAGATGTATGAATTAGCCTGCTGTAGCAGCTTTCACTCAAAGTTGCTAAATACACTCCATTTTTATAAATAATTAATAACTCATAAGATTTTCATGATAATGAGGCTTGGAGCAACCTGGTCTAGTGGAAGGTGTCCCTGCCCATGGCAGGGGTATTGGAAGGAGATGGTCTTTAAGGTCCCTTCTGACTGAAACCGTTCTATGATTCTACAAAAATACTCTTGCCCCAGAATAGCATTTTAACAATATATCCCAGTCTTGGGAGAACCTGTTGGTACTTATGTCTATTCACAATTGCTGTAGTGGTGTTTTTTATAAGGATAAAATGCTGCCAGCCTGGAGCCCCTACAGGATTAGGTCTTAATCCCCAAAGATATGTAAGTGCTACCACCTCCTTTTGAGAGCCTGAAAACAGGAAACTGCATGGGTTAATAACAGAGTAAATAATTAAAATTTAGGCTCCAAACTTGTCAAGTGTATTGCAAGCACAGTCACAAACCCTTCTTGGAGTCACCTTCATGTCAGTAGCTGATGTGAATATTTTTGAAGACAAATCAAAGCCTTGGACCTGACTGAGTCCTGTGGTTCAGTGTATGGCCATGAATACATCCCTCAAACACATCTGATTACTTCTGTTATTATGAACTGAAGCAAAGGGTCCTTGAACATTTCTCACAATTCAGCACACAAAAAAACCCCAATGTTTTACTTCAGTCTACCTTTTACTAGAGCTGGGTACAATAGGATGTGATTATTTTAGGAACATTAAAAATATCTGCTATCTTCCTCCCATGCTAGGTAGAATAGTAGTCTGAAGTAGTTTTGCTTTGTAATTTTCTAAAATGAAGAATTCTGACTTAACCAAACTTCTTCAGAAGGAAGCTGGCTGATATTATCTTACTTCCCTCTTTTCTTAGTGTGGAATTGTTGAGAGAATGCCAGTTGTTACTGCTTGTCATCACAACTTTCTAGTCCATATTATTGCTCATTAGAGGCAATAAATTAACCAGCAGACTACTTAAAACTGACCAGTGAATTTGAGTGTGTAGGTAATAACATGAAGATGTTGTAAAACTGGGTTTGCATTCATTATTTAATTGCACACACACATAAATCCTACCTTCTGAAAAACAATTCTCCTTTATTTGTCTTCATGATACTTGTTCAGCAAAATTTTAAGACTTTTTATTTCTTGGATGTTGTACTATACAAGGGAATGTCTCTGCTTCTCTTTGAGGGGATTGCAGCAAGAGTCATGAACACAAGGTATTGCCAAAAGTGGGAAAACTGGGGATTGCGGGATGAAATACCAAGGATGATGATCACTGAGATACTTTTGGCTCCAAACAGGCCTGTTTTGTCCCACATGCACATGTAATAAAAGTGTATAAGGTCCCGTGTTTGCTGAACTGGGTGAATGGATCCCAGGGCTGGTCCTGCAGACGGTGGATGTGTTGAGGGATCAGCACAGGTTTCAGAGCTGCATGGGGCTCACTTGCTCTGCTGGGAATGAGCTAATGTACAGCTGATTCTTCTCTGGGGGAAACTTTGATTCTGGGTTTCAAAGAGGACTCTTTCAGTATTCCTAATGATTTTTTTGGCTACAAAGCCTGGCAGTCTTTTAGAGTTGCTGGGGACTCTGACACCGAAGAAGTGTAGCCTGAAGAGCTGGGGCAAGACATTTCATACCACTGCTGCCCACTACTCAAAAAGGCAATGGTATAAGTACACCCCCAAAAAAAAATAACCAAAGTCAAGCTCTGTGAGCAGATTAACAAAGCTGTTTGCTATTATGGACAAAAGCTGCAGGGGAAAAAAAATGAAGAGGAAATGGGCTGTATTACTGTGAGCTGGCACAGAAATGAAATACCAGGCTGCAATTTATGTATAGTAATTGTTCACGAAGCATTCTTTGGGTTTTGATAGTGACTCATTGTGTTCTTTCTGACCTTTGATGTACAGGATGGGCTGCTAGAAGACAGAGGAAGCCACAGTAAGAATATAAAACTTTATTAACTTAGAATTTTGTTGGTTTGTTTGCTTTTTTTTTATTATTGCTCATTGGTAGGTAGTATCTCTGGAAAAGAAAAACAAAGGCATTTACCTTGAGTCCTCATGGGTTTTGCCATCTCTCCCAGGCTTTTGTAGTTGAACAAACAGTTGAAAAATAGCTTTGGTTTTTAAAAGGAAATTTGCTAAACAATTGGTTGCTGACGTTGATTACTGAGTTCTGAAAAATAAGATAACTGATTGTAACACTATTGTGTTAGTAGCCCAGGTAATGAGCAGTATAAGCCCTGCTCTATACAAGCCACACAGTAAAGTTATCAAGAAGATATTCTTCTGAGTGAAAATTTTATGTTTTAAAGAAAATCACGGAAAAAAGCTTCCATAGAGTAATCAGAGTAGACACAACAGACTCTTCAGCGCCGTTAAGTTCCATTATGTAAATCCACTGTGATGTAAGCCAGACACTGTCAAGTTTGATACGCCCCAAATTTGACCTAATTAGCCATTTGGTTGTTACTTTTTTCAAAGCTTGTGCAACTCAGCTCGGTTCAGGATATAGATGCTAATTGAACACGTAACCTACAGGTGCTAAAGAATCCTTACAAAGGAAGGCCTATCCTATTAGGAATGCGAGTCAAGGCCCAGGGTCATCAGCTCGGATGGTGGGGATGGGAAAAGAAATCCTATCTACAGCTCTCTTCGCATGGCCATGTTATTTCCAGGAGCGAAATTCAAATTCAGGGTAAGCCAATGCAATCTAATAGAGATTTGCCATCTGAAGCCGCTCAGCCTTCAGGGAAAGAACATTTCTTGAAGCTTTTGGAAAGCTGAGACTCTATAAGGCAAAACCTGAAGTGGTTTACTCTACCCCCAGTAAAAACCACACCCCTTTGCAAGTCACAACTGGAATTTTCTCTCGTTGGTAGACCCACCATGTGATTTGTGGGTGCCTACACTCTGCTGCATGACTTATTCCAGCTTTGCCTTTCACCTTTCCCCTCTCTGCCCATGTGCTCCCAGCCTGAGATCACCACCTTTACACCCAAGTCCTCTTCCCACCCATTTGCCAAGCAGGAGTGCAGTAACCTTTTGTCATGACTACGCCTTGGCCCAGATGCTGCAATGTAAACACTCTATCTCTTCTGCTGTTTCCCCACAATCCCCTAACCAAAATGAAACGAGATAAAAAGAGCTGCACAGCCTCTGAGTTTCCTGGCTTTTATCTTTTTATACCAAAGCCTTTGTGTTAATTTTGCATAGCTATTTTTACATGTGGAATAATATCCTGAATTACTGCTATCACGTGCACTTAAGAATCCCACCTCACCATCCTCAAGTCATCTGGCAACCTGATAGTGTTTCCTGCTCCTTCCCTCACATCAGTGCTGCAGAGAGCTTTGCTAAAAGTTTCACATCTGAAAAAGCAGATGATTTGGCAACACCTTCCTATGGTTTTTTTTTTTTCCTTAAAAAAGTGTGCCTGTCTTTGAGTAAACTTTTCTTTCCAACTGTTCTTTTTTGTCAGCTTGCCAGCTCAACTTCTAGTATTGTTCTGCAGAGATTGCTGTAAGGAAAAATGAAAGAGAAGAGAAAGGTAGAGAACTGGGGGAAAGGGAAAAAGGGTTCAGAGGGCATTTAAAGCCTGGGGAGCCTAGCATGGAAAGGGAGATAGGCTTAGGAAACAGGGAATAAAGTGGTGGAATGAGAGATAAAACAAAAACATAAAGGATAAGGGATTAGAGAGATAAGGAGTTCAAGAGATGAAATGTGAATAAAGGAAAGCAAGAAAAATAAGGATGAAAGGAAAGAAGTGACAGGAGTAAGACATGTAAACAATTAACTAGGAAAATATTCTGTTTATTTTAGTGAAAGAAAATTATAGTATCTTTATTATTCTCTGGTTTACCAGTTCAGAGGAATTTTTCAAACTAGGAGCTGACACTTGGGTAGTATTACTGAACGGTGAGAAATATAAGCCTTCCAGTTGTTGAATTAACCCATTCTGAATTTGTTTAATTAATATGACATTCACATAACTTAAGTTTGGGTAAAAAAAACAATAAAAAAATATTAGTAACTGCAATACAAAGTGCAGATCTGGAAGAACTCTTCCCAATATTTGCAGTTAAATCCATCAGCTCACTGATAATCACTCCAGAACAGAGTGGAGTCCTGCAGATTAATACCAGAGCTGAAGAGAGCAAAAATATTTAAAATCAGTGCTGGGCTCAAGTTTCAGCATTGCCCACTGACCAGGAGAAAATTGCTCAAGATCACCATTTGTCTGTGAAAGTATTTCACAACATTTTTTTTCCCCATAAGGATATTTATCCTAAGTGTTATCAGGTCTCAGTTTCTGCCTGAGTTGTTCACATAGGTCACATAATGTGGTGGAACCCAGATAATATTACTTGTTTTCCCTGATTGTCTGAGCTCATATCATCAGGAAGCTGAAATTTTGTCAAACCCACACTGGTTTGTGGGGTTTTTTTTCCACAGGCTACGTATACCTACAAGCCTAAAGGCATCATCCAAAAACCCAAACAAAAAACCCAACAGTTTTTGTGCTTGACTCTGACTGGAAGTCACCAAACATTTGAACTAAGTTAAGCCATCATCCCTCGCTTTCCAGTACCCTTAAACTTGCATAAAAGAGTTTGGATCTATAAAGGAAGATATTCCTTGAGGTCAGTTACTTGATGTATAAAATTTATTTCTGCCCATGTAGCTCCAAAGGCTTCTGAGCAGATCTCAGGCTGTTGTGAAGGTTTCTGGAGACACCATCAAGGTGTTGCACATTTCTTTCCCTTATACTTGATAGGACAATCTCCCAACAGGATTTCTTGCCCCAGAGCACGCACAGAGAAGAGAAAATGAAGTCTCTAATGATTGCCAGTCCAACTTGTGGTGCCATCCAGGCCTGTTAATTCTGTCAGAGGGAGAGGAATCTTAGGATTTAAAGGTTTGTTTCATTTAAAGGTTTGTTTCAGTACAAATCATGAGTTAGTCGATGGAAAACTGGATTTACTTGAAAGCAGAAAAAACACATTAAACCAATCCTAAAACAACCTTGTTCCAACCCTGTGAACCCGAACCAAGCAGCCTAAAGCACCTAAGAGCCATAGGAAGCAGTTGTGTATCTACAGAAGGACCCAAGCCTTACGTCCCCTCCTGAAGTATTTGAGGTATTGCAATGAGAAACCGCCAGTAACAAACATCCTAAATTACATTGTGTAAAGTCTCAGCTTGCCAAATGCCTGAATGAAAAAGGATGTGGAAGATGGGCTCTCCTTCATTCTAATTCAACCCAGATTCTGGGATTATCTGTTAAAAATAGGACATTTTCTATTCTCTAATAATAATAATTTTCCATAGACAGCTGTTGATGTGCCCATAGGTTCACAATAGCTCTTTTTGCAGTGGATTGTAATAACAACTTCTTCAACTCTGTCTTTGAATTCAGAGCTGTACGAGCTATTCACAGCGAGCACTTTAATCAGTGAATTTCAGCTTTTATTCTGACTTTGGATTGTTATAAATGCTACACGCAGACATTTGGTATAAATAAACTTTGCCCCAGTGATTTGTTCACAACATGTTTTCGCAGCAGAGTTTCAATATCCCTTATTACCATTGCACAACTGCTCACCTTGGCTGACCAGGGTTGTTTGTTCTGGGAAAGAAGCACCAAGAGGAAGTCCATGTCGTGGGGCCGTGATGGTCCAGTGGATAAGGTGTGCTCGGTTTAAGTTAGGAGGAGCAAGATCACAAGAGTAAAAAGGTTTTTAGGACTATTTTAATATTTCCGTTCCTGTTCCTTTGACTCAGACCTTGCCTGTAACATCGCTATGAGAACAAAGAGGCCACTTGAATGTTATAGTCTGAGGTCAAATTGAAAATTAATGATCTCTTATCACATTCAGACAAAGCTCCAGCTGCAAAGGGTGGGGTTGGGTGCTTTTCTGGTTTATTTAATAGCCACTGAATCAGGGCTCTGAACAGGGCTTGCCTAGCTAGAGCTGCAAAAGATGAGCTCACATGCCATTTTCTGAGTCCCTCAACCGTGCCCACGCCAGAGCATGGCCTGGCAATCCTTTATATGGCTGGTGTCTTCCAGGAGAGCAAACGGAGTGCAAGTTTAATATCTTAATGAAACAAATGTCAGGCATTTGTTTTATATGAATAAAACATCTTTGGCATAAACCACGGTGAAAAACAAATTCCGAAAAGGTTGTAAATCAGAATTCAGCTTTCAGGGCGCTAAAATGTGTGTGTGAAAAATTATGCTGAAGAGCCAGCTCTATCTAAACTAAATCGTTTGGCAATGCCCTGTCAGCGCGGAAGAAAATGGATGTAATGTGCACATATGCACAAGGAGTGACTCAGAATGATGTACAAGTGTTACTGTATCTACTCCAAAAGAAATACCTGGAAGTCAGGAAATACTGCTCCATGGTTCAGCAGATTTGTCTGAGGATCAATGCTCTGGTTTTGAAACTCTGGTTTTTCCCCAGAGTGCTGTAAAGATGTCTCATGCAAACAAATACAGTCTGGGTCAACCGATATCTCTGGGACTATTGCACAAACTATAGTTTTATTTGGTATTTATGGGAGAAGAATTTCAGGAGAAAAACATGCCTGCTGGCAGCTTAAGGACAGAACAATAGATTGATATCTGTAGGTCGTGGAGCAAGACCTGTCGCCTAAACACATGCACATTAATCTATATGTAAGTCCAGGCATTTCCTTAAGTAGTCACGACAGTTTAATTGCCTATGAATATTCATATAAATGAGTTTTGTTTGGAAGAAGGGCAGCAATCTCAAATACTTGTACCAATCTCTATTCAGGCGGAGAAATCATCTGAAGTCTCCGGTTTCCTGTTTATAAGAGTTGGGGCTGCCCAGACAAAACACAGCAGCAGGAACAATAGCACAGGGCTTGGATGACTCTTACGGCACCTCTGAGACCGGGTTGTCTCAGCTAAAGGTAACATCACTCCGATTTACAATCCCAGAGCTGGAGCTGGGAACCTCAGGATGACCTGCTGTGTGTTTGTACAGTCAGTGCTCCTGTGCAGAATGAAATGGCACCAGAGAGGCTTAGAATGGTTTGGGTTGGAAGGGACCCTTGAAGGCCATCTAGTCCAACCCCTGCCATGGGCAGGGACACCTGCCACTATCCCAGGTTGCTCCAAACATGATCCAATCTGGCCTTGAGCACTTCTAGAGATGGCACATCCACAGCTTCTCTGGGCAGCCTGTGCCAGGGCCTCACCTCATTCACAGCCATTAATTTCTTCTTAATATCTAGCCTAAATCTACCCTCCTTTAATTTAAAGCCATTATCCCTTTCTCTGTAGTAACAGACAAATATCTGCTAAAATATCTGCTCCCATCCTTCTTGTATGTCCACTTTAGGCACTGCAAGGCCCCACCTTTACCCATCCCATTATCCTACTCTATTTTACTGTTTATCTGCACAAACTGAAACACAACCTTGGGGCAGCTACTGTCAGGTCCTCAAGGAGGTTTTCTGGGATAGCCTGCCCTTTGGAGTCCTTCCAGGAGGGAAGAACATATTTTCCCAAAGACAGTGTTGGGCCCTTGTGTTCATTTGCTGGAAGGAAGTCCAGCTCTGTCAGGTAGAGTGATTGAGGTTTCTTGGAAAACGCCGATGAGGAGGCTTGCGCTGAGAAGACAGAGAAATGATGGAGGACCTTGCCAGAATAGCAGATCAGACATAACTCTCTTGGTCACCATGGTGAGGAGGGAATTCAGCTCAAACAGAGCAGCAGACTGTCTCCCGCTCACTAGACTGTGATGCTCGGGTTCATCCTACTGAAGGGCATCTGTGAGACAGTGCTGAGCACCACTCAGGAGCTATTACGTAGTAGGTTACAGTGCTGGCAAATGTTTCCAGTTTTTTTCTGAAGTGCCATTTATATCTGACTTACCCATGTTCTTCCCTGCTGCTACCCCAATGTAAACAGCACAGGGTCGTACAGGAACCACTCTCCCTCTTTCCAAAATGGTAATGCTGGGGATCTGAGGATGACTAATCTCTCCTGTTTACAGTCTGCTAGCTGTTTGAATCCTAACATAACTTAGATGACAGGGTTTGGGAGACTGGAGAATTACATGTTGCCAAGCTACTAGGGAAAATCTAAAAAAAAAAAAAAAAGACTTTTTCATGAAGTGTCTGGTAATTTCCGTCATTCCCTGAAACATCACAGACTGTAGTTCTCATACCCTGCTCTTCCTTCTATGTTTAAGAAACACCTCATGTATTCACCTTACCCATATGGGACCTGAGACCAATTTCCAAGATGCCTACAGGAAGAAGAAGAAGAGGAAAGAAGCAGAGATAGTAATTTGATCATGTCCTGGACTCACTAACCTTTAAACAGCTGTGTTGGTATAGGAGATTTCCTACAGAAATTTTCCTACAGAAATTCCCTACTAGGGTATCTAGTCCCTTCTCCACACCTGTAGCCTGTAGCCTCTATATATAACTACATAACCCTCATACATACATACATACATATATATATATATATATATATATATTTAAAACCCAGCTGCATGTTCACTAACTGCCTTCAAAGCTGTCCAGTGAGCCCTTAAATTATCTCTTTAAAAATCCTATTGCAGTTACATACCACTTTTTTCAGCCTGCATTTAAGCCCATTAAATAAATCAGAGAAGATACACAGTTCCACAAGTCCTTTTAATCACAAGAAAGATACAGGCAGAAAATGGTCATCTGTCTATAAACCCAAGCTGAAAAAGTTATACCAGAAATGAGGTGTAAATTTTTAAGATTGCACATAATTCAGCTGTTAGAACAATTTAACATTTGGATACTGCACATGGGATGTGGGATAGTTTTTGTCACTTGAAGTCTTTGAAATTGGAAAACTTCCTAGAAAATATGTTCCAAGTCAACCACAAGTGACTGAGCTGCAGACTCAATAACTCAAAATTGAGGTGGATTGTGTGAATGTCTGTGATCCAGCCCACACAGGATGGGACGCTGGAGAACTGTGATGGCCTCAGAATCTATGAAAACATTTTGTCTTTTCTGCTTGGTGTTTCAAAAGGAGCTGTCACAGCTTAATCAATTAATAAAAGATGAAAAAGGTGCAGCAAATAAAGTTGCAGTCAGTTAAAGACTGAAGGTAGAAGATGGATATACCCTACAAAAGATGAGGTGAATTATAGCAATTCAGGAGAATGATCCTGATAAATTAAATAATGAATCACATTCCAAAGTTGATAAAATTTTTATTTTAGATTCAACACATGAAGTAAAAGAATAATTCAAATAGCTATGGAAGAACATAAATGCCCAATTTGAAAATAAATTCAGCCAAGCAGCTGTCATAGTAACCTTTGCAAATAAAAGTGTTATAGAGGAACTTTACCAGGGAGTACGACACTAAGTGGTGTATTACTTCAGAAATCTGGCACTATTACTCATTTTAAACAGGAAAGATTTGACAAGAACGGGAAAATTCAGCTGTACCAGCCTAGCAGGTGTGTGGGAAAGAACGTTTTCAAAGCAAAGCCCACGATGCTCTTCAACATTGTGCCCTTTTGGAGCTCACTGGAATGGGTTTTACCTAATGGCATCTATTTTGTACCAGCCAGTGACTTAGCAAGCGATCTTTTGACTCATTTCTGGAAAAAATTACATGTGGCTGTTTATGGAAGTTGTTAGTGGAACAAGATCTTTCCTAGATTATACATGTCATGGATTTTTTTTTTTCTTTTTGGCATAGTAAACTAAAGAGTGTTTTGTGAATGATTACTTTATTAGTGCATAATATATTACTGGGTAATATAGAAACGTGGTAACATCGATTTCATAGAACTGCAGAATCCCAGAAGGGTTTGAGTTGAAAGAAACCTTAAAGATCATCCAGTTCCACCCCCTGCCACAGACAGGGACACCTTCCACTATCCCAGGCTGCTCCAAGCCCCATCCAACCTTGCCCTGGACACTTCCAGGGATGGGGTAGCCACTGCTTCTCTGGGCACCCTGTTCCAGGGCCTCACCAGGGAACAATTCCTTCCCAATATCCCATCTAACCCTGCTCTCTGGCAGCATGAAGCCATTCCCCCTTGTTCTGTCCTTCCACGTCCTTGTTCAAAGCCCTTGTCCAGCTCCCTTGGAGCCCCTTTAGTGCTGGAATATGAAGAACATGTAGAGGAGATAGAGGGAATTTAAGCTGAAAAGCAACTTTTGCTACACTGTCATGTTTAAAAGCTAAAGCAGGCCTTGTCTTGTCTCCATCTGTGCATGGGAACGAAAAGGCAGAAAAATCTGCCTCTCTCTAGGAAACTATTCCAACTGCTGCCTGTGGTATTGTTATCAGGAAATGGAACACTTGCTGCAGTAGGAACCAACGAGTGCTGACTGCAAAGGTTTAGGCCCCTGTCACAGAACTGCTCTGACAGGTACTGTTGGAAGCAGAGGTGGGCAGATCTGATAACCAGAGATACTGAAATTAATAAATATCACTTAATCTGGATACTCAGAGGTGAGAAATCCAGTTGTTTTCCCTTAGCACCCTTCCGTGGCAAGAAGAAGATTTTGCAAAACATGAGTTTGCATCCAAAATTAGCAAAACTATTCAGGGGAAAGGAGAATTATGTTTCTAATGAAAAGTACCATGGTAAGACACTTAAACAAATAGGAAAGAAATACATACATTCACAGTATTGTGTTTTGCTACACCCAATGGAAGAGTATGCCCTGTCTCTGTTTGTCCTTCTCCCCATCCCATTTTGACCTCTGCACTGCCTTATTGCTTGTTGTGAAAATTGAACTGCTGATGTTTCAGCAATGTATCCGTGCAGGTCCATCTCCTGTTTCTAACAGAACATCCTGGTAACTTTGGTAAGATGACTGGCAGTTACTTCCACAATTTTTTTTCCCTATCTCTGGTCATAATTCTGAAATTGCATCTTAACTTTTAACTGAAATATGAAACATAAGCCTTTAGCTGATTACAAGGTTAGAGCTTCTCTATACCTGACCTCTCATTCTACACCACTTGGTCTTGTTCTTACCAGCATTCATTTTGTCTTACTTTATGCTGTGGCCTGGGGATTTTTTATCATAAAAATCTCAACTCCTAAAACTTGTCAAGGCTGACTTTTACTCTGGGGTAAGGTACAGCTCCTTTTCCTCTTCTTTATACTCTGCCAGAAGAGGCAAACATTGATCAATAACTTCTCCCAGGGAATTTTTACTACAGTTTTATTGCACTTTGGTCAGTTGATAAAAATAACCACATTTCACAGCTTCGGTAACCTGAACATCTTAACGTCAACTATCATCACACCTGGATAATGGGCAATTAGGTTTTAAATATGGTCTGACTCATTCTGTCTTATGATCTCCATTAAACTCTGGCAGGGAAATCCTTCCCAGATCTTCAGTGCTGTTTCTGGCTCTTTAAAGGGTGCTTTTTTTTTTCCTTATGCATAATATCCTGTATATTCTTGTGCACGTGAGTTAAGATTTGCCATTTTAGAAGGATTTCTTGCTTTAAACATACTATTTCTTGAAACCTAGCCTCATCTTTAGTCCAGCATTGGCTGTAGAAAAAGTAGACAGGTTGGAAGGAAATTAATATAGAAGTTAGAAGTAATTAAAATTCAGAGTTGGCTGGACACTTGTGAAAAGTGCAGATGACTACCTGTGTCCACATATGCAGTGCATTTGTCTAAGTTACTGGTGTGCGAAAAGCAAGGAACGGAACGAAAACTCCTCTTGCTGCCATAACTACAACAGATGCTGCTTAATGCCTGCTGAAATTCAGAAATATGCTCTCATCCTTTTACAGCAGCCTTGTCCTACCTATTGTGCCCTTGATTTCAGACCTCTGACCTGGCATTTCTTCTGGCATGCTGTAACAAACAAATCCATGGACAAATAGGTGATCCTATAAGAATCCAAGTTATTTACAAAAGAAGATACTGGAGAAGGTGCTGCTCAGAGATGCTCCATTCTTGGCAATTTAAAATTCTCTATTTCTGCCTGATTTTAATTAATAGCCTTGTGTTTAAGATGAAATGTTTTCAATTTGTGCACAGTGTAGGGACTGTCACACTACAAGATCAGTTACATACATACCAATACAATTATTATTCTCTGCTGACAAATGTACCGTGATATTGATAAAAAAGCAATAACTTCAATGTACATGTCAAAACCTGCCCTGATAGCTTATTACAGATTGTTAGATGAACATAAATATCTAATGTTCAGCCTGTAATGTTCATTTTTACCATGGCAGATGAAGGTATAGGCTGAAGAACTAATTTAAAACACAGTAACAAGTCTCTGCCACTCACTGAGCCTAAGGTATGTCTTTGCAAGCATTCATGGAAGTATGGGTGACTATTTCCCCAGCCCAGGACCAGGCTGCAGGAAACTGCTGATGTTCAGCACATAAACCTCTTTGAGTGTCCCTGAGATCTTCTGGTTCCAGCTAAAATCCGCCAGCTTATCCATAATCACCTTTCCATGTCTCCAAGAAGGGAGCGTGCCTCCTCAGTCTACCTGGGCTGTGCTGTCCTGCTCCGGCTCCCTCGCGCAGAGAGCCAAGACAGGAGCAGAGCCCCAGTGCAGGCTTTCCCAGGGCAGAAGTGGGTTGTGGGCTGGACTTTTATGAAAACAGCCTCTATCACATCGGCACATTTGCTTATTTTTATGCCTCTTTTTGAAAGGAAAGGGAAATGGGGGGCACAGCCTCAGATAGATCCCGCTTCCTCCTTCATTCATCAGCTTTCTTACCCGCATTTAGAAATGCAAGGAAGCCAGTGATGAGCGATCTATTTTGGAGACATCCCAGATTAAAATAAACCCATTCCTATGGCTGTGGACTTGCTGAGGGTGTTGGGAGGAACAGGGCTGAAGTACTGACAGAGTTGGTGACGAGTCCGAGAAGCCACAGCATTCCCCGTGTTCTGCACCGCAGGCTTGGACATCCCATGAGCTGGCCAGGTAGAGTCAACCCTCCTTCTTCCTTCTCACAAGAACACGACCACAAGGGCCCCTGCTTGAGGATTTGTGTGGCAGAAGGGGTTTTCCCACCCATCTCAGCAGAGGAGAGGCTGATGTGTTTGTTTTGCTTCCCAGTGGCTTGTACCTCTGCTTTGTGCAGAGGAAATGAAAGGTATAGTCAGTGATGGTAGTGGTGATTTATTCTGGTGCTAAGGCTTTTTTTAAGGTCATCAGCTGCATGATCTCTTCACATACTGCTTTCAGTTGATTACGACTTTTTAGTGTTTTCCTGTTGGCCCTTTTTTCTTTTGTTATTTTTTCTGCCTGCTCAGCTACATTTTTCCAATGAAAAATAGCCACTGCAAAGAGTTTGTTTGCTTGCTTGTTGTAGAGGCCCAGTAAGATCAGCACCAGCATCACCTTCCTTGGAAGTACATGAATGAACCTCACCACATTCCTCTGGGGGAAAAATTTCCCACCTTTTCATTCAGATGTGGCAGAGGAACAATGAAGAGATCAGTATTTCATCTTCAATTAGCATTTTTGGATTTCAGCTGACTTCATAATCAGGTCTGTACGCAGAAGAAGTTTGTTTCACTAATAAGCATTTTCCTGTGTAATAATAAAAGTCTAATTTCTCAAAACAAAAAAGGATTTCATTGTGAAAAGGAACATAAAGTTATCTTGCACCAATGTAATCATCCTTCTTTGCAATCCCACAAAGCAGGAAGGTTCAATTACCTGTGCTCAACAGTGAAAGCCCACAAAATTGTGACATCTGTCATCTGATGTGCAGGTAATGGAAACTATTGTGCCACATTAAAGCTGAGATATAAAGGACTTGGCTATATGTAAATGGCAAAATACTCTGGCATTTTTTATGAGCAGTTATGTGCAATATTGTCACCTAATTCACATTTTAAAAACAGCCACTAAACCCCAGTTACTTTTATTTTTCCTCCTCATTCAGGTGTACCTTGAGTGATACGTCTTATTTTAAATGTGTTGACTGGACATGCTTCAAGCATTTTGGGCTGGAACCCCATCCTTCTCCTCAGCTGCCCTATATTTGCATCCTTTATTTTCTTAGATTAAAAAAAAAAAAAAAATCATCATACTGCAGACCAACTCACCACTAACTGTAGTCTCTGAAGAAAATTAAGATGCTGTAATACACCATTAGAGTCTCTACAATTTGTATTAGGCACCAGGATATGTTTTCCTAATTAATAGTTCCTTTAGTGTCCAGATTAAAAATAGCTGTTAAGGGCTCTGGGTAGATGATACAGCAGTATGAAATAGCATTACACCTGTCTCCCTCTTGCAGTTTCCCAAGTGTAAGTAGGAGTCAGAATTTCCCTCTTCATTAAATAAAAACACTGATAGATAGGACATCACTTGGCATCTCCAAAGTGCTATACCTAAGACATACCATCTGCTACGAAGTTGCAAAAACATAGCCCGAGAAAAGTGGGACATCAAGGTGGAGCTTAATTTTCTTTAGTCAGTTTTCTGTCTATCCTGGACTTGAGCAGGGATGGTGCCGGCACGGCTCACAGTGCCTGTAACTGCAGTAAGGGAGCACGGCTGGGAATGCAGTCATCCAGGAGCAGGGAAATTCCAGGGGAAACAGGGAAGCTGCTCCCAAGAGAGACACATTTTTAGTAACCAGGAAGATATTACTTTTGAAGGTAGCAGGAATGACAAATTAGGGCTCCCCTGTCCTGATGAGTGCTCCCAGCACCGAATTACAAGGTTCCTTTTGCTTTGCCTTCCCCTTGTCACAGGAATTATTTTAGCAGTGCTGCAAAGTGCACAGAGCCTGACTTGGAGCTCAGTCTCTGCTCTGAGGGCTGTGGGCGCTTCCTGCAGCAGGAGATTGAAGCTTCAGACTAAGGTGACCATAGATCCCAGATGTCCTACTTGTGGGAGAAGTAGGACAGAGAGACATGAGCAGACACCCAACACCCTTCCTTTCTGTGCATCGCTAGATCCAGACCTGGGTTTCAGGCTGAAAAAAGATCCTGAGAAATCAAAGTGAATAAAAAAAGATGACTTTCCAGCTGCATTTTCAATGGCATTTTTTGGGCACTCTTGTTCAGCATTCTGAGCACTGTGAGTCTCAGTCAGGTCCCTGAGAGCTGGAGACAGAAATGCAGGAACATTCCCATCTGCTCACAGACAGCCTCAGTCTTTCAGACATCCAGCAGCCCAGCTGGAGACACTGCTCTGCTCAGGTTGCCAAACAAACAGACAATTGGATAAAATCTGGGAGCAGAAAAAGTGGCTCCATTTGGAGTAACAAGGTCATCCTGGTTCAGCAACATGATTTCCTGCAGCAGCGGGTCTGGCAACAGCAGCCACCCCACACAGCTCCAGGCAGTGCTACCTGTGCCCTTCTGAAGGCCATCCATCTTCCTTCTTATAGAGTTATTCAAATTAAAGACCTCTGGCATAACATTCCTACCTTTCCACTTTGACGCACACATCTGCTCTGAAAAAGCATCTCTCTGATCTGCTGCTGGTTATAGCACAGTTCCAGTGCATGATAGATCATCCCCTGGACTCTTCAGAAATTAAAGAGTAATGGCTTTAGACTGAAAAAAAGTGGGTTTAGAATAGATATCAGGAAGAAATTGTTCCCTGGGAGCGTGGGGAGGCCCTGGCACAGGGTGCCCAGAGAAGCTGAGCCTGCCCCATCCCTGGAAGTGTCCAAGGCCAGGCTGGACAGGGCTTGGAGCAGCCTGGGATAGTGGAAGGTGTCCCTGCCCATGGCAGGGGGTGGAATGGGATGAGCTTTAAGGGTCCCTTCCAACCCAAACCATTCAGTGATTCTGTGATCTGCTTTAGATGAGGAGATGGAGCTTTACACACACAAGTGAGGGTTTTGGATCTGTGCTCCTCCCACAGGTCATCCTCCTGCTCCCAAACAGTAATTTGACAACCACGTACCATGACTTCAGTAACACAGAAAACAGCACTGCATTTCCTCAAGCAGCTTAACACTGTTTAATTGTGCTAATTTAGCCCAGGTGGTCTCTGCAGCAGCTTTTGCCTTAGGCCTGAGGAGAAGCAGGGAGGGGAAAGCAGTGAATTTGCTACATTTGTGCGTGGCAAGAGCTCAGAAACCCCAGTTGAGATGTGAAGAAACATGGCATAGCATTTGCATGCTTCATAACAGCTCCTGCATCACCAGGGCAAGGAAAGCATCCTCCTCTCCACAGCAAGGACAATCAGAGTGCTGGGGAACACCCAAAGTACTGATGGAGGAGTTAAAAAGTCCTGTAGAGGCTGGGTTTGGGAACAGAGCAGACACAGTCTGTGAAGATCACGTTCAGAGCCTGTCTTTGGATAACAGTGTGTGCTTTCCAGGCAATGCAAACATCAGACAATTTGTGACAGTGTTTTACTGCCTTCATTTAAAAAAATGCCCATTAGTAGCCTGTGGCTTTTCACCTGAACCATTTTTAACTAAACAACAGGTGTGCAAGGGAGGTTTCCTCCTGCCCAGGACATGGCATTGATCTCTAGCAGCTGAAACCAGGGAAGTTTTGCTGCTTGCCAGGCAAGAACAGGTAGGATCGGGGTTGTCATGGGGTGGATAAAGGCTTGCCAGTGGTTGTCAGTGTTTCCTAATGATATTGGAAGTGGCTCTTTAATCTTGCCATCCTTTCTCTGTGAACAGAAGGACTTGATGGTGTCAGGTGTAAGTGTAAAGCTGGAGGCAACCTGCACGTCAGGGCTGAGCCCCTCCTTCCCCATGCTCAGGTCTCAGGGGCATGTGAACCGTGTGAGATGGGAAGCTCTTGAATTGGTCCTTCCGCTCCTGTCTTCAAGGGTGAATAAATGAATCATGAAGCGCAGCACTTAAACACAGACATAGCCAATATTCCAGGTTTTCAACACAGGAAGAGGACGGGAACTCCTGGTAGAGCTCCATTTCTAGCATCTGGAAAGTGAGAGGAGAAACAGAGTGCAAGAAAACATGCAAACATCATTAGTGGAGAAAAATAAGTGTGCTTTTTTCATTTTGCTAACCCAGATTTCCATAGGTGATGGAGGTTTTTTAAAGCCTAACTACCCCTTTAAGAATGGCTAGAAACACCCGTCGGAGACTTGTAATGAAATAACATTATTTATCAGTATTAAATATAGATAAACAAAAATGAGAAACAGACTTAATTGAAACCCTCTGTGAAATCTGGCTAATCAGTTTTCATTTCCAGGAGGCTTTAACTTATGTTATTTAATTTATTATTTATCTGTTCTATTTTGATTTTGCTTTTCAGCCCTAGCGCTGGGCTTTGGGCTCTTTAGAAACGTGTGGCGAGAGGCTGGAAGTATCACCCTGACTTCAATCAGGCCAATACTTCACCCATGTTTGATCCTTTCGAAGGCTTTGATAAACTTAATGATCACACAAGGGTTCCCCTAGCTTCACTGCTGACACTTAATCTTGAAGCCAGGCACACTGCAATGTATTTTCTTGACCATCAGACTGATTTTCATTTTGGACCCAGGTTTACCTCCATCCCATGCAAACACGATGCCATTTCACTTTATTTCTTTAATTTATAGGCATCAAAGTTGCTGAATCAGGAAACTGAGGTTATAGCTGTTGAAGAAACGAATCCCACATCGTGACAAACTGCTTCTTCGGCAGATTTTCTCTTGTTCCTCATTCTGAGTCATTGTAACACGTTTTAAAGGCCAGAGTTACATATGAAGTTCTTGATGGTGAGAGCTGAGCCCTTTCTTGTGGTTTGTGCAAGCAGACAATCCTCATCGTGTGTCTCTACTGGCTGCCAGTAGCAAACGACGTTTAATTCGCATCGCGGTACTTCCTGTGTCACTGGAGCGTGTGACATTGCCCACCAGAACCGAGAGTGAAGTGGTAAAATATGACTGTGTTAATTGAATTCTAATTAGCCCAACAGCGCTACTCATCTCTGCTGAAGTGCAGCTCACTGGGATTCCACCACTTCATAGAGAGGAACGGGAGAAATTGGGGGAAGAAGTAGAAGTCGAGGATCGGGGGGGGACAAATTATTGAAACTGGGTAGAACAGATTAAACTTTTTGTGGTTGATTCTGATAGCAATTGGCCCTGTGCCAGCTCAGATATCAAAACTTCAAAGTATCTGTGGCATTCTGGGTGGTGGTTGGGGGAAGGAGAGCATCATTATCTCTTTAAGATGCACTTCTGGACCTACCCATTTGGGAAAGTATTTTCTGCCCCCCCCCCAAAAAAAAATCACGATCTGCAGTTGTATGCACAAATTTACCCTCACAATATGCCTTGGAGATAAGGAAGTCAGTTGATTCTCGTTTTGCAGGCTGGGGTCATTAAATGATTTGTCCGGAGTCTCTACGGAAAATCCCAGCAGAAGCAGAGAGGAGCCGTGGGTCTGCAGTGCTCCTCTCCAGCTCGACACAGGAACCTTACAACACTTAAGGAATTATTAAAATGTTAAATGAGTTGAAATGAAAGGCTCTGTCCAGAGCTGGAGCCATCATTTGGATTATTGACTCAGTTCTTTGAAAAATACACAACTGCGGCAGTATTATGAGTGCAATTACAGCCAGTGGAGAATTCTCAAATGAAGGGCAAATCAAAAGGAAGCTATCTGTGTTTTATATTTCTGTGGTTGCCTCCATCTCAACAGTGATTGAGAGCATGGCTGTGCATACACAGACATATGTTGATTTTTGTGCTTGTCAGCAAGTTGAGCTCTGGGGGAATTCTCCGGCAGGGGTTACACTGAGATAGAAACAGGGCAAACAGCTCATGGGCTTTAAGATCTTCTGTTTCTCCTTGAGATGGGAGAGGAGTGCCTGCCCTTAGCCTCTTCCACCCACTCTCATCCTTCTTTCACACCCAGAGTTTCCATCCTTTTCCTCGTCAGGGGCACTCAGGAACAAATTGTTCAGGATGGAGGGAGGTGGGCACAGATGTGACCACCTGCTGCATGTGCCTTTCTTTTCATGGGCTTTTAAAAAGGCACTTCATATTTTAAAGAGGAGGAGGAAAAGCCAGTGGCCTTTGGTGTTGCTGAGCACTGACACAGCTGGAGCTGGCCGGGGGTGGTGGGGTGTTATTTTTTACAGGTTGGCAACCAGACGCTTGTTGCAATGATATACTATTTTTTTTTTCCCCCTTCCAGAGCTTGCCTGAGTGTAGATGTGCCAACACGGGTTCCGGTTTTACCACAGCTAATTCTCTTATTTCAAAGAGCGGAAATATCCTCGGACAAATCTGCTTTGTCAAGGTTGAAAACGTTCCACACCACAGATGGTGACCATAAGGTGCAAGTGAGTTTTCAGCTGAACTGGTGACACCCTACCCATTTGCTTCACTGCTGAAGATTTTAAAACTAGTTTTTGTTATGAGAAGCTGAGCAAGATACTTCTCTCCAAATGTCTCTTCCTCCTGTTAGCTCCTCGCTTCCATATTCATGGCACTCCTGCTGCTACTAGCACTACCATGCGTAGCACCTACTGCAAATTGTCCAGTTCCTGTTGTTAGGATGGCAGTTCCCTTTGGTTTTTGAAAAATTCATTAAGCGAGGGGGTGGAAGGGGCAGCAGAGTCCTGTTATGGTCCAGCACCCTATTGTAGGAGATATTTTTCCCCCAGGTGAGTTCCTACTGGATGGCTTGCTGGGTCTGTAACCAGATGAGCACCTCTACTTTTATGCAAAGGCAACGGGTTCTATCTAGATAATCAGATGTGTTGCAACACAAAAAAAACCCCACCAAAATTCTGTGTGCAGGGATACTGTGGGGAGTTTCCCAGCAATGGTTTGGGGATTTTCAGGCCCTTCGAACACAGCGTGAGATTTTTCTTGTGGACTTAACAGAACCCCAACGGGAATGGTGATGGCAGCTTACAATAATTGCTACCATGCTCTTCTGAGTCCTCTTAACTGAGGGGGGTTTATATGAATATGAGAGAACCCACCTATGGTTGGTGGTCTTGGTTGCTGTATCTAATTTTTCCCCTTTGTAAATTCCCCAATTTCATTGTGATGCCTCTGTTACTATTTTGTGGTGCAGTCATTGGTCCTCACTTCTCTTTTGTTGCTGACTAATTCCTCCCTCAAAGAAAAATAAAGTTTATAGGTGGAAGGGATAAAGTCTGGCTTGCTCCAGATACAACAACAAAAATGCAAGTCTAAAAGGAAACCTGATTCTGTCTCTGGCAAACTGAAACAAAAAGTAAAAGCCAGTGGCGAGGTCTTCTCTCCCCAGGAAGCTCATCTTCCTTTTCCCTGCCTTTCTTTAACTAGTGATTTCAGGAGGGCTTTGTTAGCAGAAGAGCAGCAGGCTGGGGGCGTAAATTACTTTGACTCAGTAAGGAAGTGGTGTCAAGTATTAATTGTGCTTTGGGGCAGCTCCTGCAATTCCTCACCCTCCCTTGTGGTACATCTTTTTTTGGGTGAAAAGCTCTGTATACATCATGTCACCATAATTCACATTCATTCTCTTCCTCATTTTGGGGTTAAATTCAATATAGGCAAGTGCACAATCCCCACATTGGAGCTGCCACATGGCTGCCACAAAGAGAAGCCCAGCAGGTCCTCCTCACTCTCCCCATTGTTATCGTTGCACCAATCTGAGTGGTTTCTTCACCTCTGACATCTCTCCATCCCACTGCTTCCCCGTGTCCCTGCTGTGCCTCCAGGCTGTGCACCCCTTTTCCTGCACTGTTCCGTCTCCCTTTGGCTTCTCTGAGGATGGCATTCCCATCCCACAACATCACTCTCCATCTGCCTCCTCTCCTGCCACCTTCTATCACAGTTTCAACCCTGCTCCCTCCTGGCTCCCACAACATCCCTTGTGTTTGTTGCATTGAGCATAATCTGTTGGACTTCTCATTCAAGACCTACCATGGCGTTGCCCTTCTTTACCTTTCATTTTCATTTATCTGTGGACTTTAAAATCAGTTTCCAATCTCTGTCTTCAAACTTTGTCCTCTCTGCTCCTCAAATCTATCCTTCATTGGCGCTTGCAGAAAAGTTGACACTAATTTGGTCATACCTCTCACACTGACCCATTTGTCCCCTTATTTTCATGTGTCGCTTGCCATGGTTTTATCTGGTGTTCAGCTTTATCACAGTGTCTTAACATGTGCCTGAGGTTTTCAGACGAGTTTTGTTGTTATGGAAGGAGCATGACATGGAAATAAAAACCACCAGATGTTCAGAAGAAGCTCACACTAAAGGCTGGAACATATCGTTCTTCTCCAGGCTTTTTCTCCCCAGTGCTGCTGTAGATTATAGCAGCCCCTCTTGAGCCTTTTGCCTGTCAAATGCTCTGTTCTTGCCAGATCAACAGCAGATTTTTAGCTCTTTTGGGGCCCACCTTCTTCAAGCCCATTGACACGATCTGGTTAGTGAGAAGAAGAAGTACGGTCTCTGCATACACTCAAAATAACCATGTTAATATAAACTCTGAAAGTATTGTAAATAGGTGCTTCCGCTGCTTCAGGAGACATGCAAATTATTTGCCATCCCTTAAAAGGTGTGTAATTTAAATATTTTAAACCCTGAAATAAATTACTGATAATAAAATTCAACAGTGTAATACTTCTTTGAATATTTTAAATCAGATATAAATTGTTCAATGAAGTTGATCTAGTCTTAGCACACTTTTCAAGAGATTTAATAGTGCATGATTTAAATATATGATACTCTTCTGGTATATTGTATGGCAGATTACATAGATTTAAATAGTCCTGGTTGGGATGAAGGTTTCATAGCTCAGGGTTTCTGTAGTTTGACAGACACATCTGCTGGTCAGCAATAGTTACTGTGCAGTGTCTGATGATCCTAACGTGAGGGAAGCTTAATTCCTACACAGCAGTCATCAGCTGGCATAGTAGTGCACATTAAGCACGTTCTTCCAACATATATTTGTGACCAGTTTGAAGATGCTTTCTACATGGGGGAAGATTTAAATCTATATCCAATATATGTTACTAAAAACAATGTTAGTGCCATCTTTTGGGCAAGATTTTAAAGCACAGAAGTCAAGAAATTTGATGGTCTAATTCCACAGTAAACATTCTTAAGACCATTTGCACAGCTCGTGTTTTCCAAGGGAACATGCTTAAGACAAATGAAAAAAGCTTTACAGTGCTTCGGCAGTGATGTTATTTTGGGTTGCAGAGCAGTCAGACAGTACTGGAAAGTAGGACTTTTTAATAGTGTGTGGTGGTGTGACTACTTCCAACTTCTGACTCATCAGTAACTATTGCATATTTCTCAAGTGGAGGATTTTTTCCAGTAACTTGCTGTTCTGAATGAGTTTATAGTGAAACACTGAGCCAATGTTAACTCTGAGTAAAACAACAGCTTTGATAGCATCTACATTCATTCAGTTTTTCTTTTTCCTTCACATATTCTTCAGCTCATCAGGAACTTATTCCTCAGACTATTGGTTCTTTTGAGAACTGAGCAGACCACACATCCCAAAGAAAGATATTTTAACTGTGAAATAGAGCTATTGCTTTCATTGATGTGATGAAAAATTGGGGATATCCCACTATTTCTTTTTCTTAGGAAGAAATTCTTTACTCAGAGGGTGGTGGGGTAGTCCTAGGGGGTGTCCAGAGAAGTTGTGGATGCCCCATCCCTGGAAGTGTTCTAAGTCAGGTTGGGCAGGGCTTGGAGTCAACTGGTGCAGTGGAAGATGGTCTTTAAGGTCCCTTCCAACCCAACCCATTCTAAGATTCTATGAATTTCTAGAGTTGGTCTTAGACCATGGCCTCTCTTAGGAAAAACAGGACTGGTCCACTAAACCCAAAACTGATGGTTATCTACTCCCTTAATCTCTTACTGTCTAAAAATTACACCATACACTTAATACCAACACACAGAACTTTATTCTGGGTATAAGGACAACAAGTGAATTTTCAACTAAGGTTCAATTAAGATCTTATAGCTGCTTTGGATTTCATTTTATTTGCTTTGATTAATGTACATATATTTTTATGTCTCTGCAGCTCAGAATTCAAACAAACAGCTCATTCTGTTTATTTAAGAGGTTGCATCATCACACATCTGACAAATGCAGTCGCTGCATTTACAGCATCGTTGCACAGAGTGCATTTATTTGAACTTTCTCCCATGTACATGGGATCACACATTCAGATAAACACAGCTGTGTTTATTTCAGGCTGCACAACTCCAGATTGTGGATGTACGTCTAGAGCCAGTGGACTCCACATGCACTGTACGGGATTTCCAAATTCTTATACCTGCATTGTTTGTCAACCAAACACCCAAAGGCTCATTTCTTATTTAGAGCTGTTAGAAAAGGAGACATTTTCATCGTGTGCTTGAATAATATTTGCCGGGTAGTTTATTGGGTAAAAATATTCAACAATTTTTATTATGAGTTAATACCCACAGATCCATTTGTCTGGACACCTACGCATTAACGTCTCCATTTGTGTCTTGAACTTACCAACCATTGACAGTGGTGCTGTTACCCTGTGATCGTGGTGGGTTGTCCACCAAGGCTCTGGTTTTGCTTTTACTATTCAGGCAAGTAGCAGTGCTCATGTGGAATGAAGTCAGTTGTTTAATGACTTCGCTGTTTGAAGATTGTGACCCAAAGATGTTTCTTTATTTGCCATATATGAATGAGCAAATCTATTCTTAACAGGGGAAAGAAAAGACCAGCATTGTGTAGATGTGTCAGTGGTTGGGGCTGTGACATTTCGCAGTTGCCATTGTGGTAATTAAGGCCTCAGATTCAAAGTCTTGAAATCAGATGTTGAGTAATCCCCTGGTGTTACTCATGTTCTTGAGTAGAGCTTAGGTGTAATTTTTTGCATTCTTTTGTAAAAATGCTGGAAAAAGCACATCTGACCCAAGAATGGCATCCTACCTTCAAACTCTCCTGCATCAAAACATGAGGCACTTCCCCAAGAGCTGTGAATGCTCGGGTTTTGAGTATAGAGCCGAAGTCCAACACAGGATTGAAGTCGCTAAATGTGCCTACATACTAAGATACTTCTTCCCAAAACAGAAGGGGAAAAAAACCGGTTGTATTAGATAAGACCTGGTCTAGTGGGTGGCATCTCTTCCTGTGAGTGGTGGGGGGTTTGAATCTAGATGATCTTTAAGGTCCCTTCCAACCCAAACCGTTCTATGATTTTATGAGGACCTGCTTTTACACCAAGACATCAAATGCATTTAAAAAAAACAAACACAGTCTATTTTTTCATCCTAACTCTGGCTTCTCTTTCAGTCCTAAATACCTACAAATAGGGCTTCATAATGAGTGTGTTTTTTGCACTCTGTGCCCAAGGCTTATGCTCTGCTGAACGGTGTTTCATGCAGATGCTAAGGGTACGTGTGGGACAGAATGCAGATCCTCTCAACTGAGAATTCTTGGGCTTTCATTGGTTTCGAGAAGGTCATTCTCCAGGACAGCTTGGAAAATACTGTCCTCCTTATGTGTAAGGAAACCCAAGAGAACCTCAAAACTCAGCTCAAGACTAGGAGATGGCTGATGAATACTTACCACTGCAGGAATCAAACAGAGTAAGGCTGTTCTCCTCTTCCTGAAGCCAGAACAAGAAAAATTAGTGACTTTCCATAATGCCTAGCCCTATATAGTATTGGTAGGATAGCAAAGATCCACAGAAACCTAGGTACCATGTATTGTAGAGCATGGACACCCACAGAAAGCGCTGTGTGCCCTTTCCAGCTGGAATTCAGTGAAACCTGGGAGGTTGCTCTGAATTTCAAAGTGTGCTAAAGCAGAACCCGAGCTCAGCCATGCAAAGCCAGAGAAAAGCAAACCAGTGTATCCTGCTGCTTGCATTTGCCCTGCACTAAAGCCTGAGTTAATGAGTTGTGGAGAGCAGCATTTGGCCCAGTGGCAGAAGAGCCACATTGCAGCACGGAGATGTGATGGATCTGAGCTAACGGGATGTGGGTAACTCAGAACTGTCATAGTGTTAACAGTGGGGCAACACAGCAGCCAGCCCCCATGCTAGATATCCAGAGTGCATGGCTCATTTGTTAAGATAATTCCAAACTGTTTGAAGTAAAGCAAGCTCTGATTTACCTTCCCAAACTGCTGTACACCTTTGTTCGAGTTTCTGGGTGTTCTCTCCCTTGAGCTGTATGTTAACATCTGGACAAAAATAAATGCAGAAATGAATCTCATGTTACATAGCTGCTGAATTTAAGAGGAATAGCATGATTTGGTAGCATATAATATGCTCTTTGTGTCTGCTTTGCACAAGAATGAACGATTAGGATTCAGCCTAGCCAAGAATAAGGTCATTTGTATATAATTTATTCTTCCATCAGTTGTACAGAAACAACTCTAGATGACCTAAAAAGTCTTGTTTATTGGGGTATGAGGGTACAATGGATATCAGAACCCACCCTATATGAAGGATAAAGCAGGGCTGGGTCTTTGGATAGAAGCTCTGGTAAACACTATATGATTTTATACATCAAGACAATACTTACAGACACAACTTCTGGCTAACTTTAAATATCCTAATTTAAAGTTTGAGCAAATTCAATAGTAAAATAATGCTTTGCCTCTTTGATGCTGAAGTAGAAAAATGATGTGGGTAGACACTATATTATAGCACTGTATATTCAAGAGCTGCAAATTTGATAAGGTAATCTGCTTCTTCTCTTCTGTTACTCTTCACTTGGCAATTAGATTTAAGAAGCAGAATCCAGTTTCCTGATAAAAGTCATTATGTAAAACCCATGAATACATTCATATTGTGAATATTAGGGTCATCTTGTAAAAACTGCAAAACTAGCTTGGCAAATCAAGTTATTTTTGTTAGACCTTTGCTTTTGCTTTTTTCATATGTATGTTCCCGGTTTCATATGACTGGTACAGTACAGTTTGCATCTCATTAGAATGAGATGAGCCTACTCCTCCCCCAATGTAAAAAAGTATCATTTTATAAATAATATTGAATAATGTCAAGTC
>NC_138787.1:37076171-37098671 GCF_965178545.1 Coloeus monedula
GAAATTAGGGCTCAGACTGCATTTTTTTGTAAGAGAGTTTCCTAGGCCTGCACACATACAAGGTTTCTTTTTTTTCCTTTATTTCCCTCTATAATAAAATTGAAAATTCAAACTTGATATTATATTGAATTATAGCAGACTTCCTTGTGTGAGCTATTTCCTAAATCTGCATTTCTGCCAATTTAACCTGTTGGTTAAAAGTCAAACTCAAAGAAAATGCTGGGCTTTGAGCTATAAATGTATTTTGGCTTTGAACCTTCAGCCTTGACCTAGGGGTGCACCAAATCCAGAGCTCGAGTCAGCTACCTGCGATTCAGGGCACAAGTTTAGCCACTAAGGGGAAATCCCAGAGTCTTAGCTCAGGAGATTTAAGCACGATCAAGTCACTTACTCAAATCAGCTTAAAATCCCAAAGCACTCTCAGCCTAAGCGCTCTCAAACCCCAGCACTGCCAGTGGAAAACCCTCATGGATGAGGTGGGAGCTTTCCCACTGCTACCAACACCCAATGGGATGAACCTCTGCCATGACCCAGTTGTCCTGTTGATTACCCTCAGAGCAACACACTGATGACCCCTCACTAATACCTCCGTAATTGCTAATTTTGTTTATTTTTTTTGTTCCTCACAGACTATCTGCTTTTCCTCGGCATCTTTTCAGTGTCCTCCTCACTGAACTGCCCACATTGTCTCAGTCCCTCCCTCTGACTTACTTTTCCCCCAACATCAACAAGCCCAACCCTTGTCTTGTTCCACTTCTCCACAGTCAGTTTTCCATTACTTCGAATTCCCTGATTTTTTTTGATGCACACTACATCTGATGCCCACTACACCCTTCTCTGTCCCATCCCTGGAAACATTTGAGGTCAGATTGGAGGGGGCCCTGAGCAGCCTTGTCTAGTTAAAGATTTCCCTTGTTATTGCAGGGACTAGATGACTTTAATGATCCCTTACAACCTCAAACCATTCTATGTATGATTCTCGCCCCACAGTTGTGCTCCATCCAGCTCCCAGAACTTTTCCTTTCCTGAAACAGAAGTCAACCACCACCACTTCTTCTCATCCAGACTTGCCTCCACCCGCCCTTCCAAAGGCTGGGTGATGTGCTCATCCCTCAGTCTTTGCCTGCGTTGCTCACCCCTTGCATGTGGCATTCATGCCATACACAGATGTAGCCTGGCAGGGAATCATGCATATTTTATAAATTAATTTAGAAATGAATAGATTAAAATACTTCATATTTTCATATTAATTTATGTTAGTACTAAAAAGGCAATGCTAGAGCTATTTAGTCTACCACATCCATATCAAGGCCTCAGTTTTGATCTGAGGGAACCTGACAGCTTGGGCTAAGTTCTTTGTTCAGACACCACACAACATACCTTAGCAGTGCTCAGTGTGCAGCTGTTACAACACTAATTGAAATATGTTTTTAAATGTATCGGGTTTCCGAACATTTGCAGAAGAATTATTTTCTTCCCCTCATGTGCAAAACCCAATATTTCGGCCGTTTAAAGGAGTGTTTAATCCCTACAATGCATTAGTAGGTCATAAAACAAAGTTGGACTCAGGTATTTTACACTGGGGAGGGGGATAATTGTAGGTGGGTGAGGATGACCTACAACTTTAGGAAACCACAGGATCCCAGACTGGTTTGGGTTGGAAGGGACCTTAAAGCTCATCTCATTCCACCCCCTGCCATAGGCAGGGACACCTCCACTATCCCAGGTTGCTCCAAGCCACGTCCAACCTGGCCAGAGCCTCACCACCCTCACAGTGAAGAATTTCTTCCTAATATCTAATGATATCTCCCTAATATCTAATAATATCTCCCTAATATCTAAAATCCTAATATCTAAACTCACTCTTGTTCATTTTGAAGCCATCACCTTGTCCTAGAGCACTGTCATGCAATGTCACAACATTCATAACATCGTTGGAGTAGAGGTAAGTCAAGAGGAAGCAAATTTGACATTCCACCCCACAGGTTGTATCCAATCCCATCCGAGATCCCCTGTGTCATCCATGGGGGACGGAGCTAAGAGAGATGGACCCAAGGAAGCTCACAGAAGGGCTCATGAAACACTTGTGTTTCGTCAGATGGATGAGTGATGTAGATGACACATTTTGCAATGAAATTAAGTGAGAAATCTCTCTCTAATATCTAGAGGAAATGTTTGGGCCTCTTTGTCATTGCAAAACACAGGTTCCCATGGGGGCCCATGCTCAATCTACAGAGGGAAAATTATAACTAACCTGTTTGCAAAGCCTCTAAAATTGCATTTCTGTTAAAACAAGACAACAAGAACAAAATCTCTGACAGTAAGTATCTCTCAATCTTCCTGGGCTAAAAGTCTTTGACTGAAAAGCTGTGCATTTCCCATTTGCAGGGGTATAAAAGTCACAAGACATCAGATCACAAGCTGTCACTGGTCCCAGACTAAATATCACCCATCCTTTGCCTAAGGCAAGTGGGTCTCTTTTGCGTGGGAGGGGGCCAAACAGAAATCCCACTCTTCGGAAGAAAGAAGGAAATATTTTTGTGACAGTTTGTTTTTATTTTTTTTAAAGGCAGTTCTTTTGAAGCTGCTCAGGGGTTTGGATGTTAGATGTAGTCCCAATGGAGATGGATTAGTGGCCAGAGCATAGCAAAGCGGTCAAAGGTGCAAGATAAATGCAATTTATATATAATTGCCTAAGCTGCACCTGTTCAATTTTCAATAGGAGACCTTGTCTGCCGACACAAACATAGAATATATCCTTTTTGTTTCTTTATTTGAGTGTAAAATGGGGAATTCTAAACTTGTATCAGAGTAAAGCAAGAAAAAAACCCCTTTAAATAGCATGTAAATTTTTTATGAATCAAGCTCTAAATAAAGAAAACTCCCAAGCTGGGAATTCAAAATACTAGCCAGAGAGAGCTGATTTGCTACCAGGCTCAAGAACAATATTTAGTTTACAGAATCAATCTGGAAATAAAACTAGTGCTTGCATCAGCATGAAAGCTACAAAAATAAAAAAGAGGTCTTAATAAAATATACAGTGGAAAAGGAAAGGATGAAAGCCCTAGCACAGCTATGAGGCCCTCAACAGCCCACACAAGTAATAAAATAGAATATGATGTAATATAGAACAACAATGAAAGGATTTTAAATTTCTAGGTAGGATTCTGAAAAACTGGTTCCAGCTTTTGTTGCGGAGCAGGCACGCTGAGAGTTCCCCTGTGAAGCTACAACAAAGCTGGTGTGCGGCAGACACAGGCGTTGGCGAGGGCAGGACAAACACTAACCTTCACCTTACTCCTCAATCACTGGACCAGGAGCCAGGATATTTCTCTATTTCTAGACACTCCCTTCTGGTTGCTCTTCTGTTCACTCATCCACTCCTGGTTTCCCTCCTTGTTGGCAGCACAAAGATTATTTTGCTCACCAAAGCACCAATGGTTTGCCATGAAGGCAACCACCTTCTTCCCCTTTTGTCAGGAAAGTGTCTTAAACCTTGTGCTAAGCAGCTTGGAAAAATCTGAGATTAGACACATCCCATATTGGCTCAACTAATTTCAGCCTGACCAAATTAGGATGAGTCCGTAAGACTCCACAGGAAAATCATGTGGGAACTGAATGCCTGTGCTACCTGCCACGCTCTGCCCCCTAATTACAGTGCTGCATCCCCCGACTTTAAGGAAATAGGGCCTTGTGAAGCTCAGACTCTAAGAGGGACACATAACTTCTCTCAAAATTCAATGGCATACCAAAATTAACTTGTCAGAATTTGGTTCTGCAACAAACAGTGGCCTCTACACTAAATTTCAGATGAGCCAGAACCAATGCAATTCACTCATTGCAGTAACACAATAAATTTTCCTTCTCCCCATGAAGCTGAAAGATATTACAGAATACCACCAATACTGTACAAATTAAAAACTATGGATTGTGAAATTCGGGGCCCTTTTTCTACTCTTCTCCAGCTGTGGCAGGCATGGTGCACAGAGGTAATCAGAGAGCTCTTTGTCCTGCAGCTGGCCACATGGTCCTACCAAAAGTTTTTGGGTTGACAAAAAGAACTGGCTAAATCCCATTCTTCTTGCCCTGGCAGGGAAACTCAGCTGCACAACACAACACTTGATTAACAATAAACAATGATTCAGGCAGCTTATGTAATTTTACCTGCCAATGTTGTGCTTCAAATAATTTCTCTGTGATAAGATTTTAGGGGCCTCTGTCTGACTCTTTTAACCCTTTTTCTCTCACTGGCTTTAATAGGTACATGGACCTTGAGAAGGGGTGACAAATAAAAATCTGATTGTCCCAAAGTCCTAGTAAAATACATGTATACTTTTTACACAGAAAAAAGGAGATTGGTATAAACAGCATCCATCATTTGTGCTTCTCCAGGAAAGACAGGAAGCATTCCAATTCCTCCTAAAACATGTTTTTAATGAAGCTACAACGTGTCATGATAAGCTGCTCAGAAAACAGGAACACTCTCAGAATAAAAGTTTTTTTCTCTTTTTTAGGTTTCAAGAAGTGGGTTGAAAAATCTGGGCTTGCTCTTACAATGACCCCAAAGGCAGAAGAGGGTGTTACTTTGAATTCGGTTCCTTCCACTGAACACGGACTGCAGTTTCACACCTATGTTATTAATGCAATTACAAGCTCTGCCTGAAACTATCAAATTAATTTGAAATTCACTTAAGATGCACCTGAGCCATTAGCCAGGGTGCCAGTGCTGTGTGCCTCCTGAAGGCTGTGCATCAGGTCTTGGGGCTGGCCCAGGCAAGCCCTTCAGAGCTCCCAACCACTCAAGCACTAGCGTGATGCACCGAGGAACTGATGCCTTGAAGTTGCTACCTGAAAACAGAGGCTAGACAAGATTAAGAGAATAAAAGTAGGTATTTATTTGAAGGCATCAGCTCCATAAAAGAAAATGCATCCTTGATAATAGCACTTCCCACTTTATGCAGTGAGCTCCATTGCAGGATTTAATGAATTAATATTTACAACACCCCAGAGAGGTGGGCTGGTATCGTTTCCCTGAGTTTCAAAGATGGGTGAGGGTGAGAGAAAGCTGAAGCAATTTGCTTTAATTCACAGAGGAAGTCTGTGGCGAGGCAGGGGAGAGTGTAATGCTCTCACTGCCAGTGCCTCTGCCACAAGATCATCCTTCCTGTCCCTAAATGCCAGGCTCCAGCCTGATGATGTGCTGTAGTTCTAGCATATTAAATCTGACACCCTATACATGTTCTGGATCATAAGGCTGAGTCCCATAAAATTGATGGACATGAAGTTGAGAAGCCAAAAGGGACAGAGGAAAGAAGCAGGAGAAGAGTTCCTGCATTGCAGCTGTGTGGCATTTTTCTAGGCAGTAGGTTCCCATGCTACTTCAAGACCATAACATATTTTTGCTATTACAAATGCAGTTTATTTTGCAAATCAAGGTGATTGCACACATTTCAGCTTGTCAAATTTTCAGCCTTTCAACCATATGTCTGTCGACCTTATGGACTACCAACTTTATGGGATTCAACCATATGTCCAGATCCTGATATATATGAAGGCCAGTTCTAACATAAGAGCTTTACAGTAGTAGTGTAGTAAACCATAATGTTTGCAGATGGCTGTAATAAAATCATTCAGGAGAGGAAAGGTGCAGGGACGTAAAGCCTTCAAAGCTTCTTCTACTGAATAAACAATTTGATCTGAATAATGTAGTGGGAAGCACATTCCACCAATGAACTGGCTGATCTAGTCCAAAATGTTGCTTTTAATTTTCTTTCCTGATCCCACGTGTATTTTAACTTCCTTTTGTATTTTCCTTTGTGGGATTAGCTTAAAATTTGGAAGGAAAGTATAAGGAGGAAAAATAACAAAGAAAAGTGTTTTGTTTTAAAGGCACAGTCTACTTCTGAATTGTAAATTTTTCATCTGTGAAAAGCCAAAGGGTTATGTGGGGCCTGGAAGATGTATTAATAGAGAGGTATAAGGTTTTTACCCTCACATGGTGAGACTGAAGGATGATGTGACTTGCTTCATTTCCTGAAGTGGGACTCAACTTTCAAAGTTAAGGAAAGTTTCCTCCCGAGTAAACTTTTTCTCTAACACTAGGAAGTTGGAGTTTGGTTTATGTCCTGCTGCACAATAATTCTGATGATAATTCACATTCCCTTTGTCCAACATAACTTGATATCTCTATTATTTGGGAAGCTCCGGTCCCGTTTTCCCCTAGCTGAAACATGCTGAGCCGATTTGTGGCCCTCAGAGAGCTGTCCTGGCTGACAGTGGGGAAGGGAGCACTGTCTGTAAAGGGAACCATGGCCAGCATAGGTGTGATGGAAGATCTTTTTCAAACCTAAGTATTTTTTAAGCTGACAGTGCGTGGTGAGCTTTGGCAATCTTCCTTGAACTAGACAAAAATCACTTCCTGCTCAGGAAAGGAAGGAACCTTCCCTGGGCATTAACTGGGAAGTGAAAAAGTGAACTGCAACCTGCTTGTGCTGCTGGTGTGCAAAATCACAGTGAGAGGAATCCCCCTGAACGGTTGACTTTCAGATAACTTGGCCAGAGCCAGCTCTCATGCTGCTAGCGTCAGTGGAAGTTTTCTTATTGGATTAAATGGAGCAGGGTCAGAGAGTGCTTAAGAAACCAGAAATACACTGTAACTCTTCCTTCCCATGCCGGACTTTGTGTTGACCAAGTTGCAGTTGTTTCTGAGTGCTAGGGCCTGTCTCATTTCAAGAGGGCTTGCCCTGGGAGACGCTGATTACCACAACCTCCATCACAATCTGCGTGAAATCTCACACAGCACCTACCAACATTCACCCCCTTGCAGCCAACTGTCCTTCGCCAAGCAGTAACCATCAAGAAAAATTAAACAAGTAAGCGGAAGGGAGCAAAAGAATCTTTTGAAAGCCTCAGCACCTGCACAAATGTACTCATGAAAGACTGTGAAGAACACAGCGTGACCCTCAATCCTGCCCTCGGCGTGCGCGGCTGCCCTACCTGTGTGCTCGTATTTGTGTCGCAGCAGGGAACTGCTCTTCTGGAATGTCTTGTCACATAAGTCACACGCGTACATGCCACTTTCTGTCTTCTTGATCTTCTTTCGGGACAGACAGGAATCGGAGTCCGTCATGTCGTCTAGGCCGGACATGTAGTCTGGGGTTCCATCAAGCAATTCTCCCTGTGAGGGAACCACTCATCAGCGACAGCCGCTTTCACTGCCAATCCTGCCCACCAACCATCCCAGGGAAGTTAAAATCACGCCTCGGTGGTCCCTCTTAGCTTAGGAATATGAATAATGAAACTAAAGCTGATGGAAAATATGGAAATAATGAGGAGCCTTCTACTTCTATGCCTCAAACCAACTTTCTGTCTTTGAGCACTCTGTAGCAATATGGTTTGCACAAACCGACAGTATTTACCATATCAGCACTAAATATTTCCAAGAAAATGTGAAGGGGAGGCTCTTCATGGCCAGCAAAAGGTATTGTAATATTTTACAGAGGTAAAAGTAAGCAACAGCTAAGGGATCATTCCTTTCAAAACTCCAAAATTTGGATACATTCTGTGTCTGTAGAAAGGTTTTAATTGAATTTTATATTTAGGTACAAATGTTATTATTATGCAATCCATTTAAATGTATGTCTCCCGACTAAAGGCCTCAAGCTATATTTTTATATTTAATTTTGTAATTTGAAATAGGGAATATTAATAACACTTTTTATCAATGTTCTATCTATGTTAAAACAGCCTTCAGCATTAAGCAATAATGAATGTGGATCAGTAAATTATTAAATTTCTTGATATTTATTTTGTCTTGATCCAAAGAGAGTGCAAACTTGCATGATAACATACATTTCCATTTGCTATCACACAGTTCAGTTTTCTTAGACTAGGTTTGCACTAATTAATATTAGAGAAGATTAAATACGCTTAAATACATTTACAAAGAGGGCAGATGTACTGTAAATTGGAATAGTGGAACAGCTGTTATGGAGGTGCAGTGCTATTTATGCTCCTATTGTGCAAAGAGGGATTACAGTCTGTAATGTAAAACCATACCTGATTTTCACATTTGAAACTATAAAACATTTACTAGTCAGTAAAATTACTAATAGACGGTAATAGGACATAGGGGAACAGGCGCAAATGTAAGAAAAAATAATTAATCTATAATCAGTTAATCTCATTTAACTAAACTCTGTACATTGTATCTGAATACACCCAGCAAAAGGCTATAAATGTACAAGACTTCTGTGGAGCTGCTCTTCACTGCAGGCATGCAAGGCACAAAATCCTTTGCTACACCCATGTTGTCTCTGGGACAACCCGAGGGAAGGACTCAGCATTGTACCTGGGCACAAAGAAGTGCTGACCCAGATTACGTGTCCAGGGAAAGACTTTGCGATTAAGGGCTCTGGCTGCTACCTCTCCAAATAATTTCATTTAATCTCTGGGGTTTTTTCAAAGCTGTTCCAGATGACTGGCAGGATTAGAGGACTAGGAGTCTGGGAAGTGCAGTAGGTGGCCCGAGGGAAGGGGCTTTGGGTCAACATTTCTCATCCCCCAGACATTCGTGAGAAGAGAGGACAACTTTCCCATGAATGGTGGGTGAACAATCCCCCCAAAATATGGAGAAGGAAGCTCAGAAGGCTTTCAATGGATTACAGTGTCTATGAGGCTGTATGGACATCTGCTTAGAGGGATACAACTTTGTGTCCAAGTTTGGCAGGTGCCTCCCAAGGGGTCTCCCACTGCTCCTTTCCTCTTTGGTGAAATGTAGCTATGCCCTGAAGAGACAAATTTCCCTACAAAGTTTCCTTTTTTTTTTCTCTAGGATACGATTTTTCATGGATATTATTATTATTATTATTTTTATTATTACTGTATTATTATACAAATCTAATGATAAATGGCTAAACTCTTAACAGAATAAAGGTCATTATGCCAAATAATATTCAAAGTAATTGGTACTGCTTCTGCCAAGTAGAGGCACTCAAGTTAACTGCAGTTTATTTTCCTACTGCACCACATCTTTCCAAATTCAGACTTAAATAAACTCTGCTAATTTTGTTGGAAGTGTTGATTATAGCTTTGGGCTTTTTCTTCTGTAAGAGGACATATCACAAAATACTAAATTCTAGCCTTTCAAAGGAAAAAACTCTTGAAACATTTTACCTGAAATCCTTGTTTCCGCTGGTACTTTCTCCTTTGCTGCATATCGGCAAAAGTAGCTGCTCCAGTTGGGTAGGTATAGGCCATATGTGGTAGGAAGCTCATCTGATCTAATCCTGGGTATGGTCGCAGCCCAGGAATACTGGTCTGGACTGGTGGCATAAAAGTGGCTGGAGGAAATGCGCTCTGTGGTGGAAGTGTTGTGTATAAAGGTTTGGCACTAAATGGGTTCATACCAAATACTGGGTTAGTGCTTTTATCCAGATTATTTGAATTAGAAAACTCCTTTTTGATAAATGTCAAGTTCAGCGGCTCATCTGAGTTTTCAGATGATGAAGAAACACTATTGTGTTCTAAATTTACACTATTAGATTTTGTTTTGTTCTTTGTGGCTATAATACTTTTGGGCTCCTTCATTTGTTTTGGTAAAGACAAGTCCAATGGCTCAGCCTGAAGCTCCTCAGAAGAGAAACTGTTTGGAGTGTAAGAACTACTGTGGGAGTTTTTAGAAGATGTGGAAGAAAGATTTAAAGGAGAAGGAGTATTGCTCCTAGAGTGGTCCAATTTATCAACTGGCTTAATATTGGTAAAATGAGGAGGTTTTGTTAGCCTGAGAGGAGTATCACAATTAGTAACACTGTTATGGAGTTCAGCTATAGATGGTGAAGTTATAGAGTCCACAGGCTTTATTGGAGATCTGGCTGACAAAGAGTCTTTAGTGGGAGTGTTGTTGGTGGCAGCCAGCGCCACCTTGGCACTGGCCCTTTCCAGTGATGGTGACCTGGAACTTGAATACTGGTAGACTTTTCTTTGTTCAAACCATTCCTTCACAAATTCCTGAGGAAGGCCAACAGCAATGGAAATTTTCAGTAGTTCATCAGAGTTGGGTTCCATATTCATAGCATAATATGCTTTAAGTACAGACATGTGGTCCTTGTATGGGTTGATGGGGCTAGTCATTCCTTTCTCAGAAAGTACTGATGACAGCAAGAGGGTTTGCTTATCAAACACTCCAGGTTTGTTGGGAACCATGTTCTCGTGAGGCTGAAGGACTGCCTTGATTTCTTCGTTCATTTTACACAGGTAACGCTCATGCTGATGCAACGGAATGGGACCAGGAAAGCTTTCTTTACAGAACTGGCATGAAAATGGAGTGGATACGTTGTGGTTCTCTATCATCTTGTCTTCAGTTACCAGGTCTATTAGGGTTCGCAGCTTCTCTTTTTTAATGTTATTGAGCTGCCTCCTCGAGTCTGTGGTCAAGCTCTGGAGGCAAGCTTTGGCTTCATTAACTTTCTCTAATGTATAGTCAATAATACTTTTAGTGGCACCATTATGACTTACTACTGGAAGACCCACGGAGGGAATATTGGGGGAAGTAACTCCTTGTTCCTCGGCTTGAGAGCATGAATCCTTCATATGGTAAACCTTCAACTTGGAGATCTCTTCAGCCTTGCAGTCCATTTTCTGCCTGGAAACCGTATTGTCCACAATCTGTAGGACCTTCTGCACCTCGCTTAAATTGCTGCCTACCGCAGGAAACCCGAGCAACGGTGCTTCCATCCCTACACCTAAGTGCTGCATTGGACTTTGAGCAGACGCGTGAACTCCTAAGGGGCTGGTTGCTCCAAGTCCACCATTCATAAAAGGACTAGTTGCACTAAACCCATGTGAGGCCATAAGAACCTTGTACTCATTGAAATCTAGTGGTTCTGTTTTAATTTTCAGTAGGCCTGTTTGCTCAGACATACTAAGTGGTTTGCCATTCTCCAGCTTGTTTCTCAGCTGTGTGATGGCTGAATTAGTAGGAGAGGAAGATACAGAATTAGGAGAAGAACCCGTCTTGATGTTGTTTCTCATTCTGCCGTTTACAGAGATTAAACCAATACACTTCTTGCTGCTGATGTGCGAACTGTAGGAGCCAGAATGGGAGAAACGTTTCTTGCAGTTGGGACACTCATACGGTTTTTCACCTAAAATGATAATTAAAACCAAATGTTAGTTATCATTCTTGCTGCTATAATTGCAAGAGATTGTATTCGATATCTAACTGATTGCCTGTGTATACAGTGATTAATAGTGAGGGAAATATTAATTCTATGAATATGACCGCACACCACCACTGCTTTACCCTCCTCTTTCTACAGGTTTTGAGGTCAGTTTGGACCCGAGGTCTCCAGGTGGCAACAGCCATCAAGGTCGGAGATTGGCTCCAGACTGACTAGGGAAAGTCACAGGTAAGTACCCTGTGGGGAAGGGAATCAAATCAAATCAAGACTGTTCAAATTTGATTTGTTTCTTTTTTTTTTACGCCCCAAGAATGGAATTTTCACTGAATATGAGAAACTGAGTCCTGATGTTAGAACATCCACATCAGTTTGTGCCAGGGCAGAGCCTGGTGACATTTTGTGTGCTGAATTCTGCATCAAGTAGGAGAGCCAAAATGCCCAAGTCATTCAATCTGAGACACTTGGCAGTTACTTGTTATCTGAGAATATGAGTTGTATTTCACTTGGGGGGACTTTTTATTTTGGAAAATATAATGGACTCTTCAGATTCCCGCTGCACAGCCATGAATGAACGCTTCTGAGCTCAAATTGCCAAACAATCTATATTATTTGCAGGAAGCTTTAGTATTTCCAAATCTTTCAGCAAGACCGTGGTATTAACAGCATGATAAATGAGGATGACTCAGATATCACTTATGAAATACCTTAGTAGCTCCAAGAAGCCAGAAGCAGAACTGTGTAAATTTTAAGCAGTCTTTAAAACTCAGCTAATTAAACAAAATGCAAATGAGCACACCAGCACCTCCGCTACTCACCACTGTGAATTCGCAGGTGTTCCTTCAGATGGTGTTTATATTTGAAGGCCTTGCCACACTCAGTGCATTTGAACTTGCGATTCCCTGCTCCTTGGGTCAGCATTTGGTGCTGGGAGGAAAAGAAGGAAAAAAAGAGATACCAACATGAATTTTATGCAAGAGAAACCATGAATTTCAAGCTTAAAAAACAAAAATTGAATTAATGTGGCTCTGAATTCATCAAGCGGACCAAAAGGTCTGCATGTACATTTATTTGTCTCATCAGTGTTGCAATAAAAATCAAAATGTTGGCAGTAAACCGAAACAAATGAGAAAGTACTTTCACATGAGCATTCGATATTTGCTTTGGAATTATTTCCTAAGTCTCTCATCAGAAATGTGTTGCTTTAAGGTATCTTACAATGAGAGAAACAGTTTTATAAGTAGATTTGTGGCTCTTAATATTCCTAGCAGATTCTGAACATGTGGGACTCGGCTTGTTTAAAAATTCTGTTTACTGCATGTGGAGTAAAGAGAGAAACACTGTCGTTAGTGGCATTTTGTGTAAGATTTAATTCATTATCAAGCAGGAGAGATTGCGTCTTCGGCATAAGCTGCTGCTGGAAATATTTTTTAAAATCACAGAGCAGCAGGAAAGACTTGAGCTACTTTTCGTGCCGTGTTTTCTCCTGGTGCTCTTCTGAGGGGTGAGAGAAAGTTGAAAGTTAAAAGTGGTGTAAAGATATAATCAAAGGCAGCTGACCTTTTTGCAACAAGCAAGGAAAGCCCCATGACTTTGAATTTTGAGAGAAAAAAAATAATTAATTAAAAAATAATTATTATCTTGATAACCATGTAGCCAACCACTCTGGATGCTCAAGGTAGGAGGTCAGCCTTTTACAAGCAACCACGATACAAAAGCCTTTTGCAGGAGCAGGGAGGGGGGGAAAAAGGGGGGGAAAAAAAGAAGAGGAAAAAAAAAAAAAGGCAGCGCCGAAACGGTATGACAACTGCGAGGGTGTGCTGCCTCTTCCCACATTCCTGGCGAGACAGATGGTGTTACATGGGACACAGGGAGGTTTGTTCAAACAGCAGCAACCTTCAAAGATCAAGCAGAGCCCAGCCCGCCGCGCGCCATTGAGGGACCCGCGCTCATATGTTGCTGAGTTGCATAAACAAACAGCAACAGCTGTTTTGTCTCCCCCCATCGCCCTCCAAGGACTACTATAAACTTTAGTTGTGCCACTGTTAATATGATACAATCATTTTAATTTACTAATTGTAAATGCCATGAGCAAATGAGGGGACTTTTCAACACCAAAGCTACCATTCATAATGCGCCAGTACCAGCGCACTCTTGCATGTGAAATTTCAGGCGGTTACGTTGGATAAATATCCAGGCGGGTTTTGTTCCCTCCCCTGGTGTTTTTAATGATATGAGGCAAAAGGAAGAACCTTACAGTGGATCAGGTTAAGAAAAAAATATATGGGAAAATGTGTTTGTCTACTGGGAAGCCACAGGAAGGAAAGAATAGGAGAAAGCGCTCTGGAGCCATTTATATTGATTTAAGATCAAGTGAAAGATACAGTTCTCTTAAAAATGCTAATTGCAAAAATCGTGTGATTAGGAAGATGTGTGTTTGCCTAACTGAATTTACCTTATGCTGAGAAAAACCTACCAAGAGAAATCCAGTTGATTGTGATTTTCAGGTTTTGAAGAAAAAGAAATATGGCATAAAGCCTCTACAATTTGACACAATGCACACATCTATTTATTCAACTTTTAACCACGCCATTTGAGTTTCCATTACAGCCCTCCTTAAGATGGGTTTTCAGAAGTAATCCTCCAGCGAGGAGCAGTTTTTCTGCTGGTGTGTAAAGAATTTTGTGGTGCAGGTCTATCGCCAGCCCATCTAGGAGCACTAGGGAAGCTCAGTCACCTGTTTGAGACACACAGCATTTCCTTAAATGCGGCGCTGATATAATATTACACGTACCCCATCGAGGAAAAAAGGGCTTTGATTTATTGCAGATATGCTGCCGGGCTATACAAATGAGAGCAATGCCCAATTCTAGTGGCACAATCACAAATGATAGCCTATATGTACTGTCGGAAGAGTTCTTCTCAAAATGTGTAATTATGTCTAACAAACGATTATACAAAATATGCATAATTTCATGTGATTGAAAAGGTTACTCAAAAAGTAATGAAAAAATATTAGTGGATCTTTTAGTATGTCTTGGAGCTCCTATTTGCAACACTGCAAAGTAAAACTAGGTGAAAAATGGAATTAAAATTGCTGAGATGTTTAATAATGTATAATTAAAATGCTACAGTTTCATTCACTTTTTGAGGAACATAAAAACGAAACTAAAGTCAAGTTAAAGTGCAAATAAAATTTCTAAATTAGAAATTAACACACTCATTCGATCGTGAACATAAGACTATTAAATCATATTAGAAGAGACCATCAAAAAATCATTTAGACCTCAATTAAAGCTATTACCATTAAAAGATCTGCATCTTCAAAATGCCATGAAAAATTAATAATGATTGCCAATCAAAGCAATATCGTTTCTCTAAGGGGTTATTACAGAAAGAAATCACTTAAAACCAGCCCCCCACCTGATCTGTCCCTGGCTTGTGTGTCACCATATGCCGCTCGAGCTGGGTGCGGTAGGCAAACGTGTAGTTACAGAGAGGGCACGAGAAGTTCTCCTCGTTCTTCTCGTGGCGGTACTTGATGTGCTCCTTGAGGGACGTCAGGCGCTTGTAGCCCCGGTCGCAGTAGGGGCAGGTCAGCAGTTGGGCGAAGGCATCTGGAGTTCCAGGTGGCAGGTCTGCGCCCCAGGATGGGGGGGGAAAGAGAGGCAGGCCAAAAGGTCAGCAAATCAATGGCAGCTCATGGGCTGATTGCCCGGGATGGTATGAGAGGAATCGCCGCAATCTGCTGCCCGGGAGGGAGGGACGGCGCTTCCAACCGGCAGCGGGAGGCACCGGCACCCGCGCACGCCCACGGCAGACTCGCAGGGCCCGCTCTGGACCCCGCCGGGAAATTAATTATGGGCATCACTCCTCCCGCAGACCTGGCTGGCTGGAAAACTAAGAAATACTTTTCCTGATCAATTGGCAATTTGCATTCCAGCCCCAGCTCATTACGTTACTTACGCCATTGACCGAATCCTTCCTACTGACTCTTCTCCAATTATTTATCAAGGCATTGGAGAGCAATAGGCTGGCTACTCTGTCTTTTGTTGCATTTAAACTCTATTAAAACTTCTCAAACTCCCAAGTAGAGCAGCAGCCTTTCTCCTGTTTAAATTCAGCTCTATAGTTCACCCACCGAATAATACAAATGTGCTGACTAAAAAATCACAATACACTGAAATTACAGCCCCAATCTTTGCTCATGAAATTCCATGCCGCTGCAGCTGTTCTTCAATTTTTAAGGTAAACACCCAGGCATGTAGTGCATTTATAATTGCAACAGCTGCACGAGGTCAGGATACTGGCTAAAAATGAATTACAGCCTCACCATTTTCTTCTTGCCCATTGGCTTCTGGAGTGCCAAGGCGAGACAGTTCCTCGGGGGCTTCAGGGTAAATAATGGCTGTGTCGCTGCGCTGCAGGTACTCTGCTATGCTGACTGCATGCCCATCTCCTTCCTCCAGTTTCCTTTTGGCAAAATATTCCTCAAAGTCCGACGTGCAATTTGCATTCTTAACTGAAATGAGAGAAGGAGAAAAGAAAGGGTGGTTGAGTGCATCATCCCAGAGAGCTTGGGCCGGTCAGCAACGTTACAGGTTGAGCAGATGTACTGGAGCTACAAGGCTGGGGCTGCAGCTGGATCCTTGCTCTCGTCGGCCTTGCTCTAGCTCCCAATAAAATTAATGTGGGCTTTCCACCAGCGTGGATGGAAGTAAGGGCAGTTAAATAAACGAGAACAGAGGCTCTACAGGGCAGCAGGAGAAGTTTATGAGGCTTGGGTAATGCAGGTAATCTTTCATTGCTGGAACCTGAACAATCTTCATGGGGCTCCTGGGGGTCCCACAACTTTTGGCATGAGCCCAGCTCAACCTACAGGACTGAGCTCAGCTGCCCCTGGATCATGCAGACCCCGAGACAGTCCTCATGTGGGAGATGGTAGTTGCAGGTACTAAAAGACCAAACTTTTCTGAGACAGGTCCTGGTCTTGCCTCAGGCTGCTCTTTGTCAGGCACAAGAAGAAAATTTCTCACGTCTTCCCCCTTTTTCTTTCCTCCCTGAAAAATTAACTTATAATGGGAGAACAGGTAGTTTTAGAAACTTATTGCTTCATGATTTCTGCAATAGAACCACATGGTTTAGACCATAACAGGGTCATCAAGCCCAAAACCACTCTGACAGTCCATACAAGAGTTTTCCATCTTTTCTTTAAATAGAACCTCAATTTTTTACAATCCATGCAATGTCCATGAAACATAATACATGCTTAGCCTGTTAAGCATCCTGTTACTAAAAATGTGCTTTTCTCCTCCATGTATGAACACTGCTTACAGGAAAGACCTTAAAACTCTGTGATGTTATAGACAAATAATAATATAATTTTACTAGAAAAGAAAAAAAAGAGGAGATTATGATTTTCTTCCACTAAATTGTTTTTTTTTTTATTAACAAGTTTTGGAAGACACAGCTGGTAGCAAGGAACTAAAGATACTTTTTTTTAACTAACCATAAATTAAAATAACAGCTTATGATTGATTAAATTTTTAATGTATTTCTGCTTAGGTGAAATAAGAAAATGAGGAAACACCATAAAGTACTCTGGAGTACATGTAAAAGTAAAATACTAAATGGCACAATTCTGCTCTCAGTGATTCCACGGAGCAACATGGAGTAAACACATGGAAATCAAGCGGGTTATGGTTTGTAACCACTGGAAATGAGAGACTAACCAGCTCCTTGCTGTTTAGAAATGGGCAAGTGCTTTGCCTCAGCTTCCTAAGAAAATGCAAGGCAGTGATGCTGGCAGTGAAAGCGAGACATGACCTCTGACTGGGGCACAACTGGGAGCCTGCAGTGCCTGATTTGAAGCGCTGATCTCGGCGTCATCGATAAAAGTAGATATCCGTCTCTGTAAACCTCATCCCTTTAGCCGATAAAATCAAATCCTCTGGCTGAGACAAATATGCCCTATTTTTCATATGAGCTGAGCAGCTTCTCGACCGTTCTGCAGTATTTTAGTGACAGTGACCAAATGGCACAGGGCACGGGACCCTGGTTTTGGAAGGAAACTTCTGTTCCTATCACAGTGGTTTTGTAGGGAATGGCTACACCACCACAGAGTTCCTCTTGGTCCTTCTGCGGCTCCTGTTACCATTTGTTATTAGCATGAGAAAAAATTCTCGTCTTTCAACCCCAAAATAAAGCAGCTTCTAGAGAAGGGGAGCGTGAGTGTGGAGAAGAAGACAGAGTACTCTACCTCCATTTTGTTCTAGGAGAGAAATATAACAAAATGGTGGTTATTGAGTACACTTCATGCACAAGAGCATCAGAGTAGGTGTAGGACTTTTTGTTTTTATCAGAAGAAAAGCTAAAGCTTTAATTTTTATGCTCTAAATCTAACTTTTCATTCCCCTGTTATGCCTAGATCTTCCAAGCGTTACAAGGTCATCCACCCTCTGGCTTAACACTACCCAAGCTCCACTCCTTCTCTTGTCTTAGCAATAAATCCAAGGAAAACAAGGGGGTTTTTGCCAAATTTAGACCATGAGCCAATAAATGCCACCTGTAAAGCAAGGAGGGGGAGTTTTTCTCTGGAGAGGAGAAATGGGATGGCTCCATGGGATGGTTCCACATGTCCCTTTTCTCCTCCAGGTAAACTAGGGGCACCTGGACTTTGCAATTGCATTTATAGGATTAGGATTCCAGCCATCAAGCAAGGCCTGAGTTAAGATTAAGAGTTTCCGTCCCAAAATCAAACCTAAATGAGGTTCTTCCTTCGTGCCCCCAAGTCTATCTGGAGGCTGATCCAACAGGCTGTGCAGGACTGCTGCAATATTACTGGCCTTGGCTTCCTAATTCTCGGGATTATTTAGCTTCTACGTTTGTGCATGCAATCCAGGAGCTAAAGCAAATGTTTATGTCTACATTATAAACCCCTAAAAACAAGGGGATTTAGTGGAAAAGCTGATAGATCCTTCACTGAAACAATACAACCAGTGTGGCAATGCTGCAGATTAACACAAACAGTGAAGGATGATCATGTGGGTCTGGTTTCTCACCAGCAAGGTTACTGACAATTCAGACATGGCTGCAAGCTCACCCAGTGGTACTAAAAAGACCCATCTGACAACCACTAGGTTTCTCTCTCAACTTCTGGGTGGAAGACTTGCTTCCCCCCTCCATGCCCTGATTTATTATCCATGCACGAAGCCATGTTCCCAGACTCCTTGTGGGCTGACACTGCATACACACTGCTCATCCCCTCCTGCAAGGCAAGAATTTCAGTGAGATCTATGGTGGGTGACCTTGCCAAATAAGTCTTTTTTTAATTAATTATTGGAGCCTGGAGAGCAGAAATATTTTCAGTTCCAAAAGCTGATGTGGCTGTGTCACATAAAAATAAAACACATTAAGGAAAGCTATCTTTGGAGGCATTTAGGACCATTCAAGATAAAGTGGGGGAGAGGTCCAAGGAGCTTGGGATACCAGTTATTTTGTGTGGGAACTCGTCCTGCGAGATGGTGATAGCTGCCCTTAATCGCAAACAAAGCTAATAAAACCACAGCCTTCATTAGCCAGGAAGTGAGAGGCCCCCATTGGTACACACAGATTACAGCCTGAAAACGGCCTGTCCTCCAACCTGCCAAGTTTTACTTCTGTTTTCCTCTCCCTGAAAGTTTTTCTTTCCCTTCTTTAAATTATTTTAAGAGACCTTTACTTGAATTTTGTCAGATGTTAGTAATCGAAAGCAGGAACATTTTTCTGTTTGTTTACAGGTATTTTGTTAATCTATTCTCTGCAAGCATCCCACTTGCAATAACCATACAAGGTAGAATAAAACAAGCTATAAGAATTTCTTCATTCGCATTTTAAAAACCTCTTCTGCTAAACGTCACTTTTTCAAGTCCCCATTGCAGAAATCCTCAGAAATATTTACAAATTCATTTAGCAGGACCAAAATCTTAGATTTTCACCCTAATGGTCATTTTTGCTTTTTCACTCTGAAGCCTCCACGGCTCATTATAAAAATGCAGCTGATTAATGTCTGGATAACAAGATTTCTCTTTAAGTACCACTAGGAAGTGGCCACTTTGACAATAGCAGAATAATTTAATAACGGAGACCTTTTCTTTTCGTTTTCTTTCTCTCTACTAATGGCATTCTGCAGAGAATTTGATGCTAAAAATGCACCACAGCTACAGCACGCACCTACAGAAACTTGGCGGTTAGATGCATGTGAGTGAGTCTGAAAATGTATCTCCTGCCTTTGTGTTCAGCCCAGGTCACGGAACACTGCGAGATCTGGTGTCAAGAGGGGGAGACATGGTGTATTGAATGAGAGAGACCTCCTTAGCCCATCTGGAAGAGCCCATATTAATCTGTAGGATGCTCTAAATAGCTTAAGGAGACCAGAAGGTCACTGTTGAATGGCTTTTGCTGAAGAGGGAGTCACTGATCCAAGTTTTTTCATTGGGTTGAGTCTCAGCCTCACCTCAGCTACTTTATTGAACATCAGTATTAAATCCCCCTATAATCTGAAGGGAAAAATTCAAGCCAAGCACTCAAGACAAGCCCAGAGCCTATAGTGAGGCTGAAGAAGAAAACTTTGAACACGTCCCAGACTATCCAGGAAGGATCTCCAATAGCTCAGCGACTGATTTCTTCCCTTTCCTCATCAAATAATGGTTGAGGCACCTCATTGGGCACAAAGGGGAGCTTTTACTCTGCATAAAGGATTCTACAGGTCCTCACAGTCACCTGGCATCTTCTACTCAAGGTGAAAAGATTGGAATAAGCATTTAATTTATCAGAGTATTTATTATGCTTAAGTAATCTGGCATTGCTCTTATGAGTCTATGGAGACTACAGCAATTAAAGAAACATGTTCTACCCAACCTGCCGAGGCATCAACCTCCACTGAAAGGGGCTCTGAACACCTCAGTGACAAAGATTTGAATTAAACACTATCAGAGCACTGGGCAACTTGTGATGATTATTTGAGCAAGCCTCCCATCGTAGCTGGAGTAAAGAGGAGCCTGGGACTTGCACAGGATATTTGGGGAAGGAATTGCCAGGAGCAACACCCAGAGAAGCTCTCACATTTCAAATGCAGACCACCTAAATGCAAAGCACTCCTTGAGCCATGGGTTTGCAGTGCATCAAGCTGGGTAGGGGTAACCCTTATTTTTCCCAGTAGAGGCAGGACACCCCATGGACCCCACTCAGGGTTAGCAGAGGGGCTCCATGGCACCTGGCCCCCGGAGAGATTTCGTGAGGCTGACGATGAGCTGGAAGGCAAGGCCATCAGATACTGGAAGGGACGGGACTAAGAGGACATGAAGTCTTCCCCTTCAAGCAGACCACATTGCAAGCATGAAAGAATCAAGGCCTGTTATGGTAAGGAAAATATGCACAAAGGAAGTCACACGGACTGATAGGGGACCTCAAAGGCTCCGGTAATGGTAATTCAGATAATCATCAAGTCTTGTTTCTGAATCAGATGTCTTTTAAAGTCCTGTTTCTCCTAGTGCTAAGCACAATTTGTCACTTTATTGCCATCTCTTAGAAATAAAATAAGCTTTTGAGGTACGTATGTAGCCAGTTCTGCACAGCAACATCATTAAGTACATACGTAATGTGCCTCGGTGCCACCCTCCTTTCATGCATAATAAATCTAATGGATGAAGAAAGCAGTGACATGGTTTTATTTTCCTATTATTTTCCCCCTCAAGAATGATAAAGTAAATTTCTTGTGTTGCTTAGTAAGAGCACTGGGGTTTTATGTGGGTGTTACCAACATTAGGAAAGTGTGAGTAATAAAATCCTTGCGAGACTTTGGTGCCACCTTTTACAGTAATATTTGTGGAGAGTATTACCTATGTATTAAATTTCATAATGGAATGCATAGAAATGTACTTATGCTAGAAAAACTCTTCCTTTTAGCTGTGTAAATCTATCTGCAACATCTCAAATTGTGACAAAATGCAGAAGAAACATCGGGTGATGTATGGCATTCAGCTGTGCTGAGGATGGAGTGGGGCCTTTGGAAAGAACATGGTAAACCCCTGAATTCATTTGGATTAGAAAATAGCAACAGAAACCTTTTGCTGGTTTGCTTTGCTACAGAAAAAGAGAGATGGCTCAGAGGTGATGCCTGCTAAATATCTCTGTCACACTTCTTGTGCCACCAAATGTATTGATTTCTAAGAAGAGGGGAAAGAAAGAGATGCAAAAAGTGGGGGGAAAAAAAGATTAGCCGGAAACATTATAATCTCATAAATATGCATTTAAAGTGTGTGTGTCTGTGTATCTATGTAAGGGGTTTATGTGTGTCTTGCTGAAAAGATGTTTTCAGTGTCTGAAGTAGCTCACTCTGTGCACCACCCGAGTCTGAGGCTGCCAAGGAGGGTGCACCCCATCCTCACTATCAAGCTCTTTGCACAGTTTCTCTCATTAAAAGGCTACTGTATCTTGGCCCAGCTACTTTATCCAAGGTTCACCCTGGCTGGGATAACATCTCCTCACACTGCTGAGAACTATTATCTCCCAAGGATACAGGTACAAGGAGGAACTAAAGGCTAAAATGTTGTTGGACACAGGAGGGGTAGCAAGGACTCTTCACTGAATGAATTGGTCACTGTGCTCTCGTGATCAAGTTGGGGGAGGGAAATTAAAAACCAGGTGAATTATGTTGATATTTCCTAAATTTTTAACAGAAAACAAGAAATAGATAGTTTTGTCACTCTCATTCCTCATGCACAGCTAGTTCTACGTGATCCCAAAGAAAAGTGGTGCTCACACCATGCAAGGCCTTACCTGTACCATTGTTTCCGGTGGTCTGAATTGTGGCTTCAGGCCCCATAGTGTCATAATCTTCCTTCATTTCTTCTGTGAAATAAAGCATGCACACTTTTAGCACTGGCACGGTAGTGAACGGCTCACAAAGCTGGGGAGCACACTGCGGTGCCGGGGAAGATCCCGCTCGGGGAAGGAGAGAAAAGGGCTGTTGTGGACCTCCACACAATGGCTTTGTTCTGGGAACTGAATGAGTTCAGCAGTGCCGAAGGGACGAGAACTTATTTACTTTAAACATGACAGCCAGTGGTGGAAAACAGAACTATTTCTTCAGAGTAAACGAAAGGCTTTCCCCAATATCAAATCTAATATGCAGTCGGGTGAGAAAAAGCGATTTTTTTTGTTCTTCTTTTTCCTACTTATTTAAAAGAAATAATCAGTTAACAGACCCTGTGAGATCTATACCTGGAAGAAAATGCAAATACAGAAGGAAAATGTAAGAACTGCTTGTATCTCCCTCTCTATC
>NC_138787.1:37106171-37118671 GCF_965178545.1 Coloeus monedula
AGTCAGAGAAACAGAGGGAGGGAGAGAAAGAGAAAGAGAAAGAGAGAGAGATAAATGATTTATGAACAGCCCTTGAGGAGTCCCAAATATCAGAACAATCTAAACATGCAATGAAGTCATGTCTCACTATATAGGGTCAGGAGCAGAACATCCATCACCTTCACAGGCCAACAATACTTCACAACCTTTAGGGTTCTCTCTCACAAATAGTAGTAAATACTTTTAAACTAAATAAATAACTGCTGTCAACTTCACTTACAGAAGCCCTCTGCCATCTTTTGCAGAGCTGCATTAGCTGAGGATGCCCATGTCCACAGCCCCTGGATGGAATTCATCAGTCAGGTAAAACAATTTCAAACGGCCACAATAATTATTCATGTGGTAGGGACAAGGCTGTGTGGATCTTTCTGCACACTAATTACATCTATTTCAGCGCTGCTCATGCCAGGGGATTTTTCCTTGCTGTTTCAGACTTCTGTGAAATTTGGCAACTAACTACATGTATTTGTTGTTTCTGTGTGTCAAATCAGACACAGAAGCATTAAAAAACCCGCCCTCGCCATGTGAAATTCAATATAATATCACCGCAGCCTTTGCTTTCCCATTTTCAGAAGTTAAGTGTTGTCACTGCTGTCAGCACAAACACACCTCAGCAGCCTAGTTCTGCCTTTACAGGAAAACAAAAAGTTTTTTTTTTCATAATAACTGACAATAGTTTCTTTAAATGTGGGTCACTGGGCAAAGCATGCTTAATGCATTTCGAGCTGATTACTATTTTCTCACTCATGATGCATAAAGTTGTACTCAGTGTCGAGAAATGAAAGCCCTCCTACACAACACATCCGAACTCCACTCTGTTCTTTCCACTGGGTCAAGCAAGAGACTTCAAGCTTCACCCAAACCTTATGTGTGAGATGGAGCTACAGAGACAGCACAGGAATAAGTTACTTCAAGTCCACTGAGAAGAGCCCAAAGAAATCCTCCCTGCAACTCCACAAGCAGGAGGGAAAACACAACGATGGTCGGCACAAAACAGGCACTCATTTCACATCTGACTCTAAGGTGCAGCAAAAAGCCAGCTAAAGAGCAGAAATAAATGTTGAGATCAACACAGGGATTAATGATAATTCTATGTAAGAGTCAGACTAGGAAAACCTGCTCGTGATTACTCCCAGGTTCTGCCCTGGACTGCAGTGGTGTTTGCCATTTAGTGCTGTGTTTACATGGTAAGGGATGGATCAGACCAGAGGAGAAGCATCTGAATCATTGGCATTGCATTCCATTTTGTGCTGAATCATATTCAAGTTTCGTTTTCGGTTCAGGGGGTTACCAGAGAGTGCACAGCTCAGACTTCAACTGCCTCCAGAACAACTGAGACCTGCACAAGTATGAATCTCCAAAAAAACTACATGCTTTATCTCTGGTGAGTGTAATTTTCAGTTGAAATTGTTATATTCTAGCAAACCTTCTCAATGCCTCCTTAAAACAAATGATACCCCAAGTACTATCATCAGACAGATTAATTTTACCGTCACATTTAAGCAAACAAGATGTTCTTTTTGCTGTCTCTAGGAAGACTTTCCTTGTTTTACGTACTTTTTTTTTTTTTTTTGGAACAATGCAATGGCAGAACTACATGTGACATTTTCTCCCCTAAATGGTACCTGCTGAGAAAAATTCCACCATTAAAAATGGCCCACGCTAGCATTTAAATGTTGATAATAATTAGCCTGACATTTGAAATACAGTGGTTGCACTGTTGTCTTGAAGATGTTCTGCTCAACATTACCTAACTAGCCCCTTTTCATACTTACGTGCTCTCTGTACATTATTCTGTCAGTTACTGAACAAATGAGACATCAGTTGCTAATGTATTAACATGCAAAAACTACGCTTAAGGGCCAAACACTGCCCCCAGTCCACAATGTAACTCCCATTGATGTCAAGTACTGTTAAGGTTGTGACAACCAGTAAAAGAAGGGAGCTGAAAAGTAGGGGATCAATTTTCTCCCTGATCTGCAAGGAATTTATGCAAACGGCTCCCTGCAGAACGAGGGATGGGAAAGGCGGCGGAGTGGGTCGTGCCACCGGATGGGAACTGCTGGTTTCCTCCTGCTCTGGCCCATTGTGCACAGCCTCAGCCACGGCATCTTAACCTTCTGAGGAGTGCCCAGTCACTTCAGGTGTGCTGGAACGTCAGGTCACGTCGCTCCCTGCTCTTTATGTAACATAAAAGTAGGTGGCTGCTAAAAAGTGGCGATAATTCGCAGAGCAAGCTGAAAATGAAAGTATCCACGGAGGGACAAAAATATTCCTTTCTCCTCTTTGGGTGCTAAGAACTGCACACTCCTCATGACCTATCTACAGACAGTCCCGCTCAGGAGTGGCCAGTGGGATGGCCAGAGGAGAAACCACAGGGTGTAAGTCTTAGGAGCAGCAGGCCTGGAAACAGGAGAGAAGAAACTGCTTCCTTCCAACTGATTCTTGGACATTCCAAGCCATGAGCATGTGCCCTGGCTTCATGTGTGCAAATGATTTAGAGCAAAAAGACTTACACAGGGGTAAATTCTGCATGTAGACAGGAGAGTACTTTTTTATGCTTTCTTAGATAACAGAATCCTGTAATGCCCACAACACAGTGGAGCACATTAAGTATAAATTATACAATCTAAGAATGAAGTAATATCATTGCCTCTGCATTTCTTTGCTTTTTTCATCTCCAGATCCTAACCAGAGAAGGTCTTACCTGCTTTGTGTGAGTGTGTGATTGCCATCTCCTCTGTTCTATTACTAATGAGTGTCTCTCATCCTAAGAGAAACGAGGATGATACAAGTGATGAGACAGGAAGCTTAGGGTGCACCCACTCCTTTCCCCCTAGAATAAACACTGTTCTCAGGGAAGGTACATTGATAATAAAAATACATTTTTAGAAATTTCTCAGGCAACTGTAATCGCTATGGGAATGGTGACTCTAATAGAATGTACCTTCAACACATAAACTCCACAAATAAGAAGGCTTAGGATTTGAAGGGCAACATTTTGCCAACAGACAGGACCTCGGCTGTCCTGCAGATGTGATATTAGAAGGGTGGAATAGAGGAATTTGAAATGCAGATTAAAGTTGCTTAATCCTAAAGCCTAAAAGCTGATGCTCAAGTCAGTGTCTCACCTCTCAGGTTGCCTTTACATGCACATCCTTCGGAATATGCCTTTAGTGAAAATAGTTAAACACACGACAGATTTCAGTGGGAAACTGTGATACCATTTTGAACCCTGATAAGCAGCCCACTGCAGGCTCCAAGAAGAGCCTGTGATACTATTTCAAACTCCAATAGCAAGGAGCACTCCTATATTGTGTAGGCAAATGACTTCATGTTTTTTCTATTTATATTTTTAGCCAGAGTCCTGAGGCTGCTACCAAAGTTGCACTGTCAGATGAGATACACTACACATTGGTGAGGCTTTTGGCTCCCTCTTGGTTTCTCTTCTCAGGAAGTGCTTGTTTCTTTGTTCCTGCTAATGACAATGGGATTCATCAGAGTTTATATATCTTGACTGAGGGACATTAATTTTGGCAGTTGTGTGGTCAGCCAGCCCCTGCTACCCTTACAGCTGCCTCTGCACTGCAGGGAGAGGCCAGTTGTTGGATGCTGACAACCAGGAGGAGATTCATCTTCCTGTGAATCTTGAGGGTGCTGATTAAATCACACACACTAGATTCCCAGACTGGAATTTCTCTGCTGAATACATACTTTTAAATGGTTACACAGCAGTAAGAGCACAGCTGAATGCTTTCAGAAATATAAATAATTGATTATTTATTTACCCTCCAAGATAGCCTTCTCTCCTGGTAGATTACAGAGCTTGTTCACAGGAGAAGCAAAAGCATAGCCTGAAGGAAGACAATATACCTTCAGCTTTTGCTTGAAATCAGTATGGAATTGGCATGAGTCTACTGCTCGGGATGTTCAAGAAGATGTTGTTGCTGCTTAACTGTATCCCTGATCTGATTTCAATGATTTTTAAGTATTTAGGGACATACCTGCTAAGTCTCAAGAAATTACAAGCACATTATCTTATGGGGAATCAAACTGCCAAAGAAAATTCTCTCTGTAACAGTGCAACTTCATTTTCTCTGTCCAAACTCTGTTTTTCTCTTTCTTAAACACGAAGAACTGAACTATTCTCAGAGTTATCCTACTGATTAGTTCAAAAATGTAAGAATAGCCTGATCTTTTTCAGGACTGGACAGAAAAATTAAGAACAAAAGATGGAAGAAGAACAGTTGTGAGCTGTACTGAGAGACTCTCTTATGTTTAATGCCATTTATTTCAGTTTGAAAGTGCCTATCATGAATAGGCACAAAATAAGCACTTTCATTTTGCAAAATCTAGGTATGTTCCTGTGTTCTGAATGTTGGGGAACAAGAAAACAGAATGGATCTGGCTGCAGAGCCCCTAGTGCACAACATTTATTTGTGTTCTATACAGGAGAAATCACAGGTGTTTTCATACCTGCATTTTGACTAAATTACCTGCCTTTTACTTTCACAGTAATTTTAAACCACTTCACTGACCTGAACAAAGGGCCTCCAGACAACTGCAGAATTTAGTCCACTTTTTCCACTGACCAACTGAAAAAGCTGGCTACAGAAAAGACAGAAGAATGCAAGATTTACAGCGGAGAGACGGAGCCAACCCTGTGTTCTGATTAGCGGTTTGGATGCCATTGTTCTGTCTGGAAAACACATGTCATCCTCAGAATCACCCAAGCTGTCCATTGACATCTGCCAGCATATCCTCCATCACCTCGTTTTTTCTTTTTTCTCACTTTCTCTTCCTTACACCTCTTCCCTCATTTCCCCGTGTGAAGTATTCCAGCGTAGTTAGGAGTTACCCCTTGTAAAAACTGATGTGGCTTTCACCCCCCACAATATCACCTTCAGCCTCAAGCTGACCATCTCAAAACAACAGAAAATAGACAGTTCCTCTGAGTCTTCTCACTTGTAGGGTTTGTGCTGTGTTTCACTCTGGGGACAGAAATTCATAATAGCCCAGAGGCTTCATATTTTTTAAATTGTCACACTAAGACTTGAGTGCTTCCATGAAAGAAGCAGTAGAAAGAGATGCCTGAAGGTAGGCTGGGAAGAATCCAAAATGATGTCAGGTTTCCTTCTACCTTCCCATCAATAGGGTCTTTGAAGAAGAAGCCTCTTCAGAGAAGAAAAAATAACTTTCTCTTTAGTTAAAAAGGCTACCACAGTTTCGGTTTGGAGACTGACAGTTAATGTTAGCTTTATTACCTTAAAATCTATACAGACTCATGGTTTGCTGTGGATGGCTTTGCCTCCCTGAGTTTTGATGATGTCCTTGAAAGAGAAATATAGATGCATAGTTTCATTCCGTGTTGACTTTGGAGGTGAATATTTTATCCCCTTTCCTTTCCCTGGCTGTTTGCAAACAGCAGTGATAACTCCTATGCAGCACGCCTTAGAATTGTGGCAGAGGAGAGAAAATCAAAGCTTTTACTGGACTAGAACAGTTCCAAGTCTGATAGTTCTCTTTCCTTGCTGTGGTGACTGATGATGAGGGACAGAGGAGATAAAAGAGGTGCTGGAACTGTGCATCGCTGTCTATTATCTTTTGTCCAAAAGATACTTTTATTATTTTCATTATTGTTTTTAGCTTTTATGTAGAATGAAAAGATTCTTAACTAAAGGAAAATATGTCTTTTTCTGAGGCCTATGCATTTTTGTGTGTGACTTTATAGGGAATAGAATCTTACACTCTTGAAGGGTCCTTAGAAAAATGTTGGTCCCTCTCTCTAGTTATACCATAATACAACTTTTCCCAGCAAAAAAATAATTTCTGTTGAAATATGGGCTTGGCAGTTTCCAGAAGATAGTAAATAGTGATTTATCCACCATAATGTCTATCAGCCTGTTGAGAACTTTTTCTTTTGCTGTGAAGGCCCTGAAACAATTTGTTCAACTCTGTCACACCCAGGTAGAGCTACAACAGCCGAACATCATTATTTTTTAGGGACACAGCTCTCCCACTCTTTGGAGGAGTTTAATTTATAATGCTAACTTAAATGATTGCTAACAGAATAATTCTCCTCCAGCCATGTTGGGTTGAAGAATCTGACAGGTTTTCCCCACTATGAGGGAGATACCCAGGAAGGGAGCCCCCAGCTACTTGACTTCATAGGTAAAAATAAGATTGTCCTAAGGTTATTCACCTAGGATGAATTTTGCATAAAAAAATAGAAATGAAGAAAAAAAACCCCAGCTCTTACTCCCATTAAGTAAATCTTAGATTACTTAAATTACTTAGATCAAGAAAGCAATTTTTTGTTCTTGTTTTTGTTCTGGTCAAGAAAGGCTGGGATGGTGGCTGAGTGGTTGTGGCTGAGTGGTTTGTATGTTCTTGTCAAATGAGTCAACTTGTCCCTCACCCTCAAGCAAGAGGAAGTCAAATCCACTGCTAACACAATGGCAGAGAGAGTTGCTGCATACCTAATTCCTATTAAAGAGACAGGTGGGAGAGAGGTAGAACTGCCCAAATATTGTAGGTAGAAGATTTTGGTGTTTAAAAAAATAAAACTTTTCTGAAATCCCTTAAGAATTTCAAATAAGACTTCTTGTTCAAAGTTGTCATTACGTGCTATGTAACCCTGGATTTAGAGTCATCCTTTTTAATGGTGGACCATTGAGCAGGAGTTATAAACGATCACATAACCTGCTCTTTAATACAAAAGTACAACCTTGGTTACCCAAAGGGAATGGGAAGATCCTTCATGAATGAGCATACCAGAGACAAGATCATTCAATGTACAGGATAAATCCAGACCACTGCAGAACTTCAGCTGCAGCAGCAATTCCCGCAAGTGGGAAGCACTGCCTAGAAACCAATGGCACAGTACCTGATATATTCCCAACAAAACAAATTACTGTCATGCTCCTAGTTCCTCTCACCTCAGGTTCCAGAGGAAAGTCCTCAGGACCCAGACCCAAACCTGGGAACGTGGGGTGCTGCACCAGCAAGGAGAGCCTGGACACTTCATCCCTGTGGCATGTTCCTGAGCAGCCTAGCTTGTGGGCCCTAATATTTAAGTTTGGGGGGAATAAATACAAGAAAAAATCATTTTAATGAGTTCTGTATTTTACTGGAAATGCTGAAAAGAATGAAATCATTCTGGGACAACTTCTTGTTTTCAATACCAATTGTTTCTTCTCTGGCACTGTGATACAACCTCCTTCATTTCAGTGGAACCAGGATCTGGTCCTGCACATCACTCAGTCAGACCTTAAATCACCCAGATTTGTTTATTGCCAGGCTGTAACTTTATACTACCCTGCAACTCCATATTAGAAAAAAAGAACAAAACAGAAAAACATGGTTTTCTTCCCCTCTAGTAAAATTCTAGCATTGTTGACTACCTTACTTAACCCATGGAGAAAAAAAAAATTAAAGAGAAGAGAAATATTATACTGATGCTTCAGGAAGTAGAAACCCAAACCTAAATGTGTGTCATTCACTGAATCATTCAGACTAGTGCCTTCTCCTCTGCAGAAAATTACTCAGGTCCTCTTGCTTTCCACAATCTACAGTATTGCACTTCTAAGGAAATAATACCTTGATGATCTGCACTTCAAAACCCAAGCCAATAATTGCCTTTGATGATTGAACAAAAAAAAAAAAAAAAAAAAAAAAAAAAAAAAAAAAAAAAAAAACCCCAAACAAAAAAACCCCAACAAACCCAAGAGAGAAAAAGAGGAATCTGCAAGGCTGCAGCAAAAGGAATGCTGGAGAAAAGATGCTTAAACTACTGGTGCACCTCTGTGTTTCACTGTAATTTACAGTCTATTTGCCAACAGTTCTGCAATGATTAGTAAAATATGTCAAGAAGCTAAACAATATAAGCATCACACTGAAAGAAATTTAGCAAGACCCCCTCTAATTATTATTGTACATGACAATTCAACAAAATATTTTAAATCAGTGAGAAGAAAAGAAATATTAACAGTCTTTTCAGAAAAATGCACTTATTATCATGCCTGAAGGATATTCAGGAGGAATGTGAAAATAACTGTAATTTATTTAAGACCTGGAAGTATGAAATAATAAGCTACTGAGGCATCAGAATTGTTTTGGTGTTGTTATCTGACATGAGGGCAGACCTTGTCTCGCTTTAAGTTTTATAGTAATAAGACCTTGGAAACAAAACCTTGAATAAACAGAACATAAAGAAAAGGGAAATGTGTCCTTGCATAAATAGATATTGTGTCTATCACCTTCTTCCCTAAAGGTTGCTCAACTTTATAAACCATGGAGTAGGTAAAAAGTCATAAAAGCTGGACTGTATTCAAAGGTTCAGAAATCACAGCCTGGTCATTTTGCAACTTAAAATGAGTAATGCCATCATGTAAAAAAAAAAGGCAACCTTATAACGACACTCTGTTTCTATTAAGAAGCTCTGTATCTGCTGGCATTTTATCCTCCTCCGCCCCAAAGATTAATAGCTACACATCTGACTCATTTTTCATATTGCATTTAACCCACAATTTAAAGCCTAAACAACCCAGCATTTCAGCTCAGGAGGGACAATCCTTTCCTCCTTTAAAGTTCTGGGAGAGAGCAGTTTGATGTTGTTAACCCTACCTTCTTCTGATGTAGCCACATCTCGCCTCCCAAAGGCACACTTCTCTGGAAAGAATCCTCCAAACTTCCACACAAAAGCTCTGTGCACCTCTAGCTTCTCCATTTAGAAAAAAAAAAATCTAACAAACTGAAAAAAAAAAAAAAAAGACCCCCAATTGCCTTGAAAATCTCTGCCTATTTGTTTGGCAGCCCTAGCTGGGTTGGTTGGGCTTGGTTTGGGATTTTTTCCTGTTTCCTGGTGTCAACAGGAAATCCTGTGTCTAACAGGTAACGCGCCACTTGAGAGCCCATCAGCAGGAATAATGGGAGAGATCAGCCCTGCTCGGGGATAACGCCACCGAGCATCACCTGCCCGGCTCCAAGGAGAGGGGGAGGAGATCACGGCCATTAAGGTGGAAATGAGGGCTTGCCAACCTTCCTCCAGAGGTGTTGCTCACGCTAAACCTCCCAGGGAATGGGTTCCCGAGGGTGTTTGGGGAGCGGGGTGCTTTTGGGTACCTCTGGGATGCTGACCTCGCCAACTTTACCCGAGCTGGGCGAGGCGCACGGCACCCCCGGGGGCCGGGACCCAGGGGCTCCATCCTCCCCCCAAGCCCGGAGCATCCTCCCTGCGGCTGCCGCTCGGTCCCGGCTCGCCAGCTTTGTTCCCAACATTTTGCTGCTGTGCAAGCGCGGGCCCCGTTCCTAATACATTAAAACCTTTCTGTTTTCAAAATAGCATCGTTGCACCTCAGGACTGACAAAACCAGACAGCGGTGAAAGGGACGGCGACATGGCAGACACAAAAGCTCACCGCATTACGGCCACTCTAAACAGAGCACAAAAGCAAGGGAGTCAGCGATGTGTAAACCAAACAATGTGAGGGGAAAAAATATTGAATAATTTCTGTCATGAGGCAACTGACTAAAGCCAGGCTCTAATTGAATTAAACTCCCATTTATTTGCTCAGGCCTAAACAACAGGCTGGGGAGGGGGAGGGAAAAAAAAAAGGAGAGGAGGGGGGAAAAAAAAACTTAAGGTTTGCTCAACTGTTCGGAGGTACCACCTTTCCTCACCCCTGTATAAATCCACCATCTGTGCTCACACGCACACATGTGCCGTCGCGCAGCAAATGCGCCGAGACCCGACCGAGCGCGGGAGCCAAAAAAGCACCAGGCACACAAAAGCTCCCCAGGCTGCCCCAGGTCTGCGGGAGCAAGGCAAAAAAAAGGGGAAGAAAAGATCCTTTGCTCATTGCCCAGGTGAGATAGCCTGGTGCGTCCTCTCAGCCTCGACACGCGTCAAGTAAAAGAAAGGTTAAAATTAGAAAATTCAATTTATTTGATAATTTCCCAGAATAATTAGAGTTAATATGGGTTAATTAATATGCAAATCTCTCAGCAGATGTTCTGCAGCAGGGCCTGTGTGAGAAAACAGCCTTTGCTTTCTCCTACGTGATTTTGGCTGTCAGTTATTGGGTATAATTACTGTAACTAACCGAATACACACAAAACCTTTGGAATATAAAATTGTTACAGTTCTAGTTCTGCACAAGCTGCTACTTTTCTGCAATAAAAGCGAACAATTTCTTTCAGAAAATAGGAGCCTTTTTGTTCCTTTCTTGATTTAAAAAGAAGAAATGAATCAAGTAAATGGCTTATCTTTTTTCTATGCATAATTAGGTCAGTATTATATGAACATTCCAATGAGCAGTGGTACAAACGTACATATAAAATGATAGCTCAAACCACCTGCAAAATCACATAAAATTGTTTTATTCAGAATCTTTTCCTTCATACCAGAACTTTGAAACGCTCCGTGTCTCTCCTGCCAACACTGCCAACATTTGCCCAATTCAAAGGGATCCCGTAACTTTTATTATTTTTTAAAAGCACAGCAGCAACATTTTCTCCAAAGGCACTGGAGCATTGAGGACTGATAAAACAAACCATCATTTGAAATGATGACCAGTGCTGTGCTTGACCTTTTTTTGGAGGGAGGGAGAGGGAAATAATTGCAGTGGAGAGTTTTGCAACTTTGAGCAAATACCAGGAAGGTTTTGTTGTGCACTCCCCAGGTCTGCAAAGCACATCCATGCATCCAAACCATCCTTTCCCCTCTCCTGATGAGATAGAACATTTCACATGTATCAAAGTATGCTTTCCCATGGCACCAGGTAGGCCATAGCTGTTGCTCCGTATGAGGAGCAGGAGGGTGGAAGCTGACAAGATTTGGAGGACTCTGGCTCCAGTGGGACCCACATAACTCAGGTTTACTCACCTGAGTAAAGCTTTCACACCAGGCCTGAGCTCTGGTGATTCAAAACAGACAAAACTTCAACTCCTGAGCTTTACTTCTGGTGCTACTTTCCATCACAGAGTGCAATTTGCCTTGAAACCCCAATTTTTATTTTATTTTTTTATAACACTGATTTTTTTTTTTTTTTTAATAGTTCAGGTTTCTCATTTTTGGCCCTGATTTCTCCAATTCCATCTATAAATTTCCTTGTGATTCTCGCAATTGGAAAGACACTTCAGAAGTGTAAGCAAACTTTCCCTGCTCCCTTTTTTTCTCTCTTTTTAATTGTCAGGGGGGAGGTCATCTGTTTTCTAAGAATGCTTTAAATAACTTCTGCCTTGGGAGATAGCTGAAAAATGATCATTTTTTTCTATAAATCAGGAAACAAAAGGCCTCCACCCCTTCCAAGAGCTCTCTCACAAACTTTCCCTTTTTGCCACCCCACCAGTACAGCAATAACACACCAGCCCATCACAACTTGCCAAGAGGTGGAAAATAAATAGGGAAAAGGAAGATTTTGTTCACCCTAGACTGTCAAGTTTTTTATGTTGCTTTTTTTCTCAAGCTACCACCCAACATGAACAGTTGGGGATTTTTTTGATAAAACAAGAAACTTTTTCTCCCTGCTCCTGTCAGTTCTCACTAACCAAGTCCTCCTTCCCTCAGACAGAAGTTGGGCAACTTTTTTTCTTGCATTGATTTCATTTTAGTCATCAAGATTATCTGCTTGCTGACAGCTGCATGATCTATGGCCTAGCCCCTGAAAAAACCCCCAAAAATACAGTTTGAAAGCAGCTATGAATTTTACCCCTCCCTGAGTTGAAGCTATCTTATGAAGTATTGATAACGCATTATCTCAGGGAGCAGAATATTACTGCACAAAGTGATACTGAAGATGTTTAAGGGACCTTCTGGCTCGGTAAAAGTTATTATTCAGAAGTTTACAGAGTCTGCAAACACTTATCAAAATCCCTGAGCAGAAAGTACAGACCCTACGTTTCAATTAAGATATAGTGGAATGCAAAAGGTTCAGCGGAGATAAGGCCACTCTTGGAAAAAAAAAAAAAGATATTCAAATTCATCCTTGATGATAGTTTGACCTCATGAACTGCGTTTTCAGTACAAATCCAAATGCCTCCTACCTGGCAAGGCAGCTTTGTCAGGGCCAGGCTTGCCACAAGTGTTTTGCTGTTCATTTTAGAATAATTCCTCAAAATTATCCAGAATTTTGTGCCGAGGTAGGAAATGGGCATCTTCAAACTTACAAGCTCTTTGGGTGGAGGTGGGAAAGCTTCAGGCAGAGACCATGCAACAAATGGCTGATGCATTAAGATTATTTGTGTTATTTTGCTGTAACACCTCATGTTTTGACCTAACCCACTGGGGATTTGCTCTGTTCCCAGACAGCATAACCTTTCTCCCCATTTTTTGGTAGGGAAAATACCACCTCTGCTTTAGCTCAGTATCAAGTCAACAGCAATTTTACATCTGAGCAGCTGATTCTAAGGGGTAATTTTCCCTGCAGAGAGTTAAAGGTAAACTCTTGCCTAAGACTTGGG
>NC_138787.1:37121171-37126171 GCF_965178545.1 Coloeus monedula
CCAAGGAGGCTTAATTGTGGTCGGCGACGCCAAGAGCCTAAAACAAACGCCGGCACGGAGCTGGATGCTGGAGTCCCTTTCACAACAGCCACATAAAAGTAGGTTGATAATTAGTGGCCATTGACTTTAATGATGTAACGCGCTAATAATGGCATTGAAAATCACCCCTCATTGTCTGTAATACCAACCCCGATCCTACCTAGCTGAAACATCTCTCTGCACCCAGCCCAAGGAATGCCTGGATTTACAGCCATTTATCACTTTACAATTAAAATATTTGTCAATGTTTCATTTTCTAAAACTGCAATGAAGACCCTTATTTAGACTTTCAAATGTAAAGAAAATTTGGATCTAAGAGTTTATTTCACCTCTGGGTTCATTTTGGCTTCGCTTCCATAATTTCTTTTTTTTCCCTCCTCTTTCTTTCCTTTTTTTTTTTTTTTTTTTTTTTGATCAGAGGCATGAAAGAGTGAGTAAGTGTGAATGCTTAGGTACCTGGGGTATGGAAAGGTGGTAATTAGCACAGCAGGATAATTGATGTGTAGATTGCAGCATGAACAAATGCTTTGACTTGTTTGTTCTTCTCACTCTTCCACATTCAATCTCTTCTCTGTCATTTATTTATTTATTTTTTAATCCAGCCTAGCTAATGAACACCTTCCTTCGCTTAGTTAAGTTGATAAGAGATATATATCCATTTAAATAGAGGGGTTTATCTCCTCCATTGTATGAAATCAGGAAAGGACTTTTCCTTACACTTTCTCTTTTGCTCTGCCTTGCAATAAAAACTTTGAGGAAGGCAAGGAAGAACTCTCTAAAGGTGGAATTAGAGGACAGTAGGATTTAATTATCTGCATTTTCTGAAGCTCTAAGCTATGGGCATCAGCCATACTTTCACTGCTGTTATTTAAGAAGTAGTTGGGAAAAAGAATTGGAGCAAACCCAGGTTTTTCATGCAGCCATAGAATTATGAAGAATTATGTCCCGCAGAGGACATGGAATTGCCTGTGTATATGAAGTTATGCCCATGTGCAAAGCCTCAAAGGACCAAGGTCTTTTGCTATTTGGCATTTGGCAAAGCCACTGCAAGGCCTTGGTGTGCATCTGTAGCAGGTATTTTGTGGTGGGGGGGAGATAAAAGGGTGTGACACTCGGTTACTTCTGTTTAAATTATGACACAGGGAAAAATAATAGAAAGTCAACAAGGATTTTTTTGTTGCCTTCATGTAAAACAAACACATCTTTGTTCCCTAAAATGATGATGCGCAGACCATTCGTCCCTAACGATCCTTTGGGGTGCATGGAGAAAAGAGATGCAAAAATGAGCCTAGAAATTCAGTTTAATATGCACGGGTGAGTGTTTTGCTCCCCGAATGGCACGCAGACTATGCAGACTTGCTGTTATATTTTTAACCTAATGCGCGGCGTATTAGCCATTACGTCCTCACAGTGGACACATGTCATCCTGAATCAGAGATGAGCTCCACATGGCAGGGATCCCTGCGCCGGTGCGGGGCTCGGTGCTGAACCAGGATCCCTCGTCTGTAAAATCTGTTCTGAGCCCAATCCTGCAATGCTCCCTCCGGTAAAACTGCCATTAGCTACAGGAGCTGATGTTGGGAATTTACATTTTGCCAGCTATAGACTCAAGTTACAAACCGCTGCTTGTTCTGGGGACAGATTTAGACCAAATGATAAAATTATACTTTTTCGTAGTAACTGTTGCCCTTGGACATGCTTAGAAGTTTTATGGCAGTTCTTCTTATCTAACTGCCAGACCAGCTTTTTGAAGCTCCTTAGCTGTGCTACCTGCAGAAAGAGTGCAAATAGTTTCGTTGCTCCTAAAGCAGGAGCAACTAGCTTGACTTTTGCAGGCTAAACACACATGGAGATGGCTGATCCCAGTGTCTTGCTGTGGCTTCTCCTGCTGCCAGTTGGGTCCTTGCTCCATTGGAGATAATCCTGTTTAGCTACTCTATGGGGCTGTCCGCTAGCACAACAGGCTGATTGCAACTCTGGGGCATCTCAGAGTATTGCCCAGAGAAGCTGTGTCTGCCTTGTTCCTGGAAGTGTCCAAGGCCAGGTTCGATGGGGCTTGGAGCAATCTGGGATAGTGAAAGGCGTCCCTGCCCATGACAGGAGGATTGGAATGAGATGGTGTTTAAGGTGCCTTCCAACCAAAACCACTCTGTGATTCTGTGATCTCCTGTTGGTCGTGCGGATAAGGAAACTCATGGAAGAAGCATTTCTAGGTAACTCAAGACAATTTGGCAGGGGCTGTAGAAGGGAAAAGGCAGCAAGGCAAACCATCAGACAGAAAATCTGATAATCAGCATCCCTCTTTTTCCCCCTGCATAGCCCTTGGTAGGTGAGTTTGAGAGCCATCGGGAGCTTCATGTTGGTTAGAGCACCAGAGCCATCAGGAATACATGGGGTATTCAAGGAGGCCCCCTCCCACTCCAAGGTGACTTGTCCCACATGAGAGATGCTCCTTTGTCTTTTAGTTTATCCCTCTTTTGCCATGATTTAAGAAATGTGTAAGGCTTTAACATTATTAACAAAGATAAACTCCACTGACAAACTCCCAGCAAAGAAATCAAGTAGTAACAAGGATAAAACCCTTTTCAGCCAGGGAGTTTCATGTCCAGCCCTGCATCAAGCAAAGCCCTGCAGAAAGCTGAATAAAGGCAGTATTCATGACAAGGTGGGTCACCTTGATGACTTGCATCATTTTTCTTTCTGCCAGGGAGCAGGAGGGTGGTCTTCATCTGCACCTACTGGGGTTTCTGACCGCAGAAAGCGGGAGGCAGGCTAGAGGAGGAGTATAAGAGTTCCAGCAAGTTGCTTGCTAGCTTTCCAAGCCTGGAGAGCAAACTGAAGTGTATTATTAGCTCTTTTCTATTTGCCTCAAAAGCTGATGAAGAAGAAGTTGGAAACCGTACTATTCAACTGCCAAATAACTCGAAAAATTCCAATAGCGCCTGACACACGAGCCAAGGAACCACTGAAAATGTACATTTGCATCCAAGCCATAATGCACTGAGCTATGATCTCATCCCGAGGTGAGCTTTTTCTTTTTTTTTAATTTTGTTTTATTTGGTTTTGGTTCTTTGACTAAAAAACAAAAAAGAGGAGGAAACAAATATTAAACCTTACATTAGGGGGTAGAACGGGGACAGTCACTGTCAGTCCCTTCTCCACAGTGCTTGTGCTGGGTGGGAGGAATGGTTTTCTCCAGCCCTACCACAGGGGTGGTGAGGTGACAACTTCCCACTGCCCTCCCATGTGAGCTGACATCTATGAGCCAAAACCTGGCCCCTCTCTGTCCCCATGGAAAGGGGAGGACAAAGACAGGAGCCGTGGTCCTCTCTAACCCCCTTCTCTGGTGGTGATCCCTGCCCAGCTGTCAGGGCTATCCCAGCAGCTTCATGGGAAATGCCACTTCCCAAAGCAGGAGCCAATCACTTTTGCAACATCCAAGCTAAATAAATGGTTTCCAGACTCCTGATCAAACCTCTCATTCATGTTTCAGTTCAGAAATTATGAACAGGACAGACCAGTTTTATCTGAAAAGCATCCGGTTTTTGGGAAGCACAAATACCCTGCTTTAAAAAAAAAGGAAAAAATTTTAACACAAAAACACTTGTGAGACTGGCAATTCTTATTAAAAGCTAGGGCTTTTTTCACTGGGTAATTTTCCAGATATCTCACAGCCCTGGAACACAGGAGAGAATTTGGGAAACAAGGGAAACATAGGTGGGAAAAATATACGAAAAGAAAACATGTAAAAGAAAACACATTTAAATTTGTTTCCACGTATGAGATCATATTTCTGGCACTTTGTAGAAGTCCTATGGAAGCTGTTATTTCCAATATAGGAATACTACGGTGACTAAATTGGTGTTAAATTTAAATCTATTCAGGAAGTAATAGTCAATCTGCATTCCATGTAAAGACTCTCACAGGCAAAATTATTTATACAAGGTAAAGTTGGCAAAAGGAAGTCCAATGAAAGAAAAGAAATTACATGTATTAACCCAACCCTTCCCAGCTAAATACTTCAATAGTCCTTCCTCAGGAAAATAGAGTTTTAGCCAGTGTAAGAGTAACACATTTTGTTAAAGTGGAAGTGATGTTTCAGGAACTGCTATTTTAGATGCATTATGAAACAATATAAGTCCATGTGATCCTTTAAAGTAAGTGTCACTATTTGCAGACAGATTTTTACTAATAGTTTAATTCCACATGAAGTGTAAAATGCATCCCACAAATGTGCAGCTAAGTAATTGGATGGATGTTTTCACAGATGTATATTTAATTTTACAACTTTTGAACCTTCTTTGCATTTATTAATTCATTTCTGCAACATTTAGGTCCGAATTTTGCCACACATGCACAGCTCCAAGGAGGCCTGACTTTAATTATAGTCATGCAGATTTTATGCCAGGGTAACTATTGACTTAAATCAACCTTCTTAGCCTATGATTTACATCAGTATAACTTTGACTAGAATCAGGCTCAGTTGAAGCTGTGTAGAAATAACTTTGCCAGAATTTCCCTCTGGGTTCTTTTTACTACTGGTTGTACAGAGTAAATAATTATTTTGGGCCAGCATGTGTCAAAACTTAAAATACTTTTAAAACATGGGGAAAGGGATACCCGATTTTCAGAGGACTCTCTATAAGCTCATGGTATCCTGACTGGAATTTGCTGTTTCTCTTTGGAGAAGTTCATTTTGTCATGTTCATGCTGTCACAAGGGCAGAAAAAAAAGCTTAAAATAAATGGGTACCCCAAATTTAAGCAGTGATGAGGCTGAAGGTGTGACAGACAGCTTGTCCCCTCCTGGATGCCATGGGCCAGGGGCCTGCCTACGCACACAGATGGAAGCCCTGCAGAAAAGCTGTACTAGGCATCCATAGCCAATGAGAAAAAGCAGGATAATGCGCTCTTTTCCAGAACTTGTGCCCTTGCAGAGGCATAAACCCACCCAGCAAAACG